>NC_135788.1:66348767-66506267 GCF_051106095.1 Pogona vitticeps
TGTTTTCCCCCCTCATTGAACTCCATGCATTTCAATGAGGGGGAAAAACAAAAAATTACCATAAATTAACGAAGTGTCAGAACAACACCAAAATCAGTTTGCGTAGGTTTCAGGAGGTGGGCTAACCATTGCAACCATTTAAAACGGCTTCCAAACATTGTAAGACACTTTTACAGGAGCGAAAAAGAGACATCGTTGTGTGAAAATCCCCTATAGGAAACATCGTTGTGTGAGGCGGCAAATTTAACAGAAAAAGGCATCGTTGTGTGAATCCATCGTTGTGTGAGGCACCCGTTGTGCGAGGCACCACTGTATAATCACTGTAGATTGCTAAAACTCAAGTAGACAGAATACTGTTCTTGTTAAATATGTAGAAAATTTCAGCAGCTAATTGGTTCTGAAATATCTGAGGAGGTGTTGCAGCACATAGTATTTTTACAAGAGATTTGAACGCAAATTAATACAGTACTTTTTGCTCTTCAGAGCTGGATAGAGCTTGCATTTTATCCCCATTCTTGGTTGTTACCACTCCTATTACTGGGCTTCATGGACTCGAAACAGTATCTAGTTGACTTGTTACCACATGTGCTGGATAAAGACATTCACTAGATTGTCCTTGAACAGTTGTTGGTGCGTGGCTGCCAGGGTAATGGACTTTCCTTCCAGGCTCCAAAGGGTTTCCTGTACCTCTGAAGTTTTTTGTTTTGTGTGTGTGTGTGTGTTTTGGGGGGGTGAGGGGGACAGGACACGGAGCTGCATCTGGGAGGGGAATCTCTCCCTGTCTTGGTTCCATTGGGAGGTGAAGCTCTATCATCAAAGCTACAACTTTTGTCTTTATTTTGATTAATTGTTTTAAACTTGGCACTGAAAATGCAGTAAAATAATGAAAGAATGTATAAAACTCTGAAGAGTTTACAATACATTGAGGGGAGTACTTACACTTAATTTCTGTGCATCTACAGCAGTTTGATTATTGGCCTTTAAGTACCTAGTTACAAAGCAGCTGCTTGCACCTAAGCAAACTAAAGTGCATCTTTTTTTCTCTTATTTTGGATTTCTTATTTAGTGCCCCCAAGAACATGGCACAGATCTCAAAGTATATAGTACATTGCCAGGCCCAAGTTCTCTTGATTTCGCCCTTCTAGGTTAAGAGGTTCTCATTATAGGGGTTGTTGTTCTTATTGTTCGTTTATTTTGTTTTCCCTTGATTTTTTTGCTGTCACCTAAGCTTTAATGACCAATTTCATGTATTTAATGAATATTTCCATACGAGCCATTTGTATACGATTAAATGAGACATTGTGTGAGGTACTCCCATATCCGATTTTAATGCGATCACAGTATATTGGCTTTTGGCTCCTGGGACACAAAATTCCTTCTGGAAGCTACTCAGCTAGTGTAGGTCTTTAATCATAACTGAAGAAGGAAAGCTCTTCCATTTGATTTTTCATTAATCAAACTAAATTGTCCATTCTGATCTGGCAGTAGCAGGCATGTTCCAGGCTGCTCCAGCTTCTATGCTCATTCATGTTTTTCATTGCTGGGAGGACAGGTATCCTTCCTCTGTGGTTTGGCTGTCAGCTTCCCCATTACTTCAGCTTTTTAAAAAAAACTTTATTCCCAATACTGGAATAAATTGAATAAATTGTTGTCTTGATGTGCCGATTTTGAAAAAAAAAAAAATCTCATGTAGCCTGAAGCACTTTATAAGTAGTAAGAAGTACCTGGAGTTCATTTTCTCCTTTTCTCTAATCTTTTACTTTTAAAAATCTGGCCTTCATTAAACTTGTCATGTTTTCTTGGCTATAGCCATGACAGTAACTTGCACTACAAAAAGGCATTGAACGTCCCTTCCTTTTAACAGGACATTCTTGCTGGCCCTTTGCCTTTACTCTTCATGCTGAAAGGGGAGAGCATTGACTTTTGGATTCCTTCTGTTTTATAGTGCCATACCTGGGTATATGAATTATTCATATCGCCTGGGTATTGTAAGGGGACGAAGATGCACTTGGTTGACTAGACACATGGAGGGTAACTGTGGGTTGTCTTTTTAAAAGGTGACCTGAGGGCTAATTTTCTATGCCAATTTTATAGAAGGTACTCTGCATGCAAGGTTTGACAAACATGTCATTTCCAGTTCTTGATGCATCTAGTTATACACTTAGTTAGCATGTGTGTAGGTAAATAATAGGGAATAATTGTCCATGAACCAGGCTATGGTACATATGTGTCCTCTATCAACTAATTCATAAATGATTACTGCACAAGACAAGAAAACATATTAACTTGTCTGCCCACATGGAGCAAATCCATTATGCAGTAAGAGAAAGATTCATATGCAAAGTCAACCTGGCTTCTGTCCATATTCTTCAAAAGCCTAAAAGTAGGCTTTTAACAAAGATGTTGTCATGGTTATGTGGTGTCAGGTTGGAACTGACTTACAGTGACCATGGTAAGGTTTTTAAGGTACAGTAAGTGAGATATTTAAGGAGCAGTTTTGCCAGTTCTACACCCTCAATGAGTTTCCATGGCACAGCCAGGATTTGAACCCAGGTCTCCTGAATTCTAATCCGTCATTTTACCCAGTATACTACAGTGGGTATCACCTTTTAAAAGATGAGCCCCCTACGAAAGCAAAGTATTTTATATTTGTTTACTCCTCAGAGAGTAACTATCTTTTCTGTAACCGGTTCTAATAATATATGGTTTATTTTTACTGGCAAACTCGTGTGTAATTTCCATTTTAAAAATAGTAACACTGCCAAATACTGTCAAGGAAAATAAATTGGAATTATCTCAGAAATGAGGGAGGAAAATATGAGGTACCATTGCTTCATATATCCCTAACAGTTTAATGTGGTCCAAAAGCAGGGGCAAACAGGATGGGTAGAAATGCATTATTTTCCACTAAATGCTTTTCCTTTTGTCATAGTTTAACCCCAGAGACTGCCAAAAATGCTGACTCTTCTCTTTTACTCTGTAGTGCTGAGAATAGACCACATATACATTCTTGCTCCATAAGAAGAATGCTCATTCGTGTGTGCATGCACACTCGGACGTAGAGGTCTCTGTATGGGTGCAGAAGAGGACACACTCATCAATTTCAAATCAAATCAGATTTTGTAATTGCTCTACCACTCATATATAGGAGCCAATTTGTGGTAATGCCCAGGATATCTTTTTCAAAATTCCAAATGTGTCCAGGGCTTAGAAAGGGGGATGGGAGGGTTCCCATGCTTCAAAAAACTATATTTGTCATTCAAAAAATTACCCACTTATTACAATGAAATGAAAGGAAATTCATAAACCATCCCAGCCTCCACAGAGTTGCTGGTGGATTGAAGACTGGTGTACCGCCACCATGCCCTTGTCCCTTGGCCACCTCAACTTGGAACCAGACCCCTGTCAAAGGATTATGAGCGGTTAACATGTCCTTCTCCTAAGATGCAAAACACTGGGTCCAGGGCTTCCTCCACTCTCCCCACTCATCTCCCTCAGATCTTGTAGAGGGAGATAAATCCTCTTCCACTTCATCCTCTCCGCTGCTATTTATGTGGGGCTGTGGCCAGCTGGGCCTAGCCCCACCTCCTTGCACAGGTATGCTTCATTCCCAGCTTCTCCCCCCACCTGAAGCTCCCACCTCCCTCTTTGTACATTGCTGGTGCCCAGCAACTGGAGTCTCTGTTGGACCCACTGTGGAGGGGCACCTGGAGCATCCCCCTCACAATCTGTAATTCAGATTAAACAATAATCATGAAATTTATTCTCCTTTTAAAATAGACTATGATTTCCTAACATTTGCCATCTGTTATTTCGTTTTGAGTCTTTGTTCGATATTTACTTTAAATAATAGTTGCTGAAACTAGAGTGCATGATGGTGTTTTAAAATGTACCTGCTGTGAATCAATATTTAACTAGGTTATGTACCTTTAGTAGTTTAAGCAGGTAACATTTTTATTTACAGTGTTATAATTAAAAATCTGCATTAATACTGAGGTATTTTCTTGCTTGTGTCATGAATGTTTATCTTTCCTGACAAGGTAAGTGAACATCCAACTGAGCATAATGCTTAATAAAAAGTTCCTCTTTGGCTTGATGAAGACCTTTTCCCAATGGAATTTCTATTATAACCATAGGTGGTTATGGTAGAACGTGAGTGGGAAAGCTTTCTTGCGAGGGAAGTGTTTTCTCCCTCCACTCTGCAAAAAGCTGCTTTCCTCCTCCACATTTTGCGAGGAGGAAAGCAGCTTTTTGCAAAGAAAGAAATTTTGTGTTAGAAAGGTGGGGGTGTTGTATACACGGGGCATCTTATACATGAAAAAAAATGGTAATTGTTTAAAAGGAAGATTTTTTAAAAATGAATAGTACCTTAAGCAACTTCCTCTGAAGAACAATGCCCTGTAGTGCATCAGCAATGAACAAGGCCATTTGAGGTGGGTGTGTTTCATATACCAATTTTTAAAATGGCTATGAAGTACAGCAGGACGTGGTGGCGCTGTGGGCTAAACCGCAGAAGCCTGTGCTGCAGGGTCAGAAGACCAAGCAGTTGTAAGATCGAATGCACGCGATGGAGTGAGCGCCCGTCGCTTGTCCTAGCTCCCGCCAACCTAGCGGTTCGAAAGCATGCAAATGCAAGTAGATAAATAGGGACCACCTCGGTGGGAAGGTAACAGCGTTCCGTGTCTAAGTTGCACTGGCCATGTGACCACGGAAGATTGTCTTCGGACAAAACACTGGCTCTATGGCTTGGAAACGGGGATGAGCACCGCCCCCTAGAGTCGAACACGACTGGACAAAAATTGTCAAGGGGAACCTTTACCTTTACCTATGAAGTACAGCTGTTCAAGAGAAACAAATTCTGCACTTTAGGGATCTCTGCAGCAAAAACACTGGTGGGTAACGGGGGAAATATTGTTTCTATACCTGACATTTGATTTTTGCATATTTGGACACTATGTGAAACTGCTGCTTCCAATTTCAGGATCATTAAAAAAACTAACAAGACTGTTTTCAGGCAGCTGATCTAACGTTAATGGTTAATCCACACTGTGTTCCTCAGAGAGCCAAGTATTAGTACTGGAGACTTCTCTGATAGCATTCTTAAGTTAAGGTAAAGGTAAAGGTAAAGGTTCCCCTTGACAATTTTTTGTCCAGTCGTGTCCGACTCTAGGGGGCGGCGCTCATCCCACTCTTCAAGCCGTAGAGCCAGCGTTTGTCCGAAGACAATCTTTCCGTGGTCACATGGCCAGTGTGATTTTTAGACATGGAACGCTGTTTACCTTCCCACCGAGGTGGTCCCTATTTATCTACTCGCATTTGCATGCTTTCGAACCGCTAGGTTGGTGGGAATTCTTAAGTTACTTCTTGGGAAATAGATTCACAGAGCATTTGTTTATGCATCCATTCTTTCATTCAGATTTTTACCCCACCCATCTGGTGACATGCCACTATTCTCAACGGCTTATACAGATAAGAACATAAAAACCCCCAACCCCCAAACAAGACAAATATCATTGAAAGGAAATAACATCCCCCCCCAAAAAAAAACTAGTGACAGCAATCAAAAATTAAAAATAAACAACATGATAGGCATTCATGTAGAGAGGGTATCCAGAAAAGCTTCTCTGAAAATATGTGTTTTGATTGACTTTCTGAATGCTGGGATAGAAAAGTCCTGGTGCACCTCCACTGGCAAAGTATTCTGTAATGTGGCAACCCATAGCAGCATTACTTGAGTGGAGCAGGTGGAATGGGTGGACAATCTCTGGGAGGGGCACTCTTAGTTGTCTTGAAGAAATAATAGCCAACTTCTCTTCAATATTGTATATGTTTTATAGTGCTTACTCAAATTATAATTCTAGATTATTTATTTATGGAAAAGTAACTCATAAGAAAAATGTAAACAATTAAATCAGCTAATTAGCCAAAGGATTCTCTATTAACTGAAAACACATGCACACATACAGAGAGAGAGAAAGCACCCAAACACAGAATATGTTATCTAAAATATAAACCTTTTTTTTTCTATCTGAAACTTTTGATAAGAACTCTCACTTCAAATCAGTTAGCAAATGCAGTTAGTTTTTTCTGTAGTTTTATAAATTTATGAAGTAGAATAATCCAACTGCTTCTCTGTTGACCAAAGTAAAATATGCTTTTCTCATGTATTCAAGGAAAAAGCTGGTGATTCCAAAATGTTACACCTTTTTGTTGATTTCAGGGTAAAATGTTCCAGCAACCAATGAACTGGTTGGCCCTTTGAATGACATCACCAACTAAAGTATTGTCTGCTACACATCTCTTTTTGTTGCTTTGTTTTTCTTTGGTTTGGTGAGGTCAAGCTGATTTTCTGTGCTTTCAGATAGCCACCTATCTCGTGTCACTCCATGTGCTTGCAGTCCATGCTCAGAACAGTTTCAACTACTTCCTTCAACTCTTGCATCTGCCCCAAGCACATTTAAGAACACTGACACAGTTGGACTTCACCCTGCTGACGAAAATCTTACTGTGATTTTATACCAGTACAGTGCAAACAATATAACTTTGGGGAGTATATTGCCTCCAGTTAAGAAGTCAGCATAGACAATATCTCTTTTGTGTGCTGTGTTCTATGATGATGTATAAGAGGTAAAGTCTATACTTTAGACAATTTTACTTCTAAACGTGTGCCAGTTGCATTATGCATGTGAATGTCAGTAGTAAGATTATAGGTTCTGTTTATGACCTCTTAAATAAATTGTGTCATATACAGTGGTGCCTCACAAGAGGAACGCCTTGCAAGATGAAAAACCTGCAAGACAAATGGTTTTTGCGATCGCTATGGTGCCTCACAAGACAAATGTTTTTTTTCACAAGACCAATGCCTCGCAAGACGAATGAATTATTTTTATTATTATTATTGCAATGCATTCCTATGGGAAACCGCTTTTCGCAAGACAAAATTTTTGCAAGACAGCACTACTCGCGGAACAAATTACATTCGTCTTGCAAGGCACCACTGTAACTCAGATAGATTCCTCTGTCATAGTTTTTATAGTATTCCTGCAGTTCTTATTTTCCCATCCACTCAAAAACACGTACAGCTTTTTAGTCCTCCTAAACTTTCATCATGTATATCTGTTCTTTGTGTTGGTGTACCCATGTTAGTAACATTTAGTATGATAGTCATAAGTCTAAAAGATGGAGCTGCTAAAACATTTTTTAATTAGAACCAGTATTAGCTTGCCAGCTCATTGGCAGACTTACCACATATAAATCCCACATCATTAGCTCTCTGCAATTTGGTTTTTGAAAATGATAATTCCTACAAATATATTATTTTTTTATCAGTTAGGTGTTAGGTGAATATAAATAAGAATTTTCTTTGTTAATTCTGGTGTTAGAGCTAACATGTAGCGTATTATCATTAGAGAAGGTTTTAATGGAAAAATAATATTAGTTATAGCGGAAGCCTCTTAAGAGATGATAATTGGATACACTGAGGGTTATCAAGTCTGCTTCATTAGAGTCTATTTCATCAGCAGAGATGTGGAGGTTAACACTCTCGGCAGATAATTAAGAAATATCTTGCATTTGTTCCATTTTCTGTTTCAAGTAACCTTTTAGCATACGGAAAATATAGTGGTGAAGTTGGCTTCATTTTTATATAGTTAGGTATGTATGAAGAGTATATTTATGACAAGGGAGTGCATGCACATGCTATTTTTTTCAGGATTTTAAAAGCATTCATATATTTGGTTCCATTCACTGATTATTTTCCAAGAACAAAGCTCAACATAATGGGAGTTTTGAGTGTCTTTTTGGTTCTTGGGTCATACTGGGAGAAAACACTGTGAATGTGCCTTTTCATATAGGTCTATGACACATTTTGAGAAGTCTCAATTTTTTCATATTCACATCTGGTGAGAATTCAGGCTGAATTTGATCTAGAAGCCCTTTTCTTGTCTTTTCCTGTCCATTTCATCTTTAAATCTCTTTTCCAGTGCTGCATTTCAAATGAGTCTATTTTCCCCCTGTCAACTTTTTTCACTGTTGAGCTTTTGTATCCATGCAGACAGCAGATAAGTACCATATTTTGACTTTGTATTAATATCTTGGTACCTCAAGTAGCCAAACATAAACTGCAGTCATTCACCCCGACCTCCTAGTACCTAACAAAAAGCCAGGAAGCTGTTGCTGCGTTGCTGAGAAGCTGTTGGTGCAAGAGTCAAGGGAACTATCCAGATCTACAAAGGCTTAGGAATCCTTAGTTCTGATGTTACACATACATGGGGCCAAATATCAGAAGCCCCATAGTAGTGGTGAAGGTGGTGTTTGGTGTCCAGAGAACACTATCACTGATCTGCTGTATCTCCAGTGGAAAAGTAGAAATAAACAGTTTTTTTAATTAACTGACACTTAAGGGAAGAATACAGAGGAAGGAGAAGAAATGGAACAGGAAAGATAACAAGGGATGGAAATGAATCGATGCAACCATGGGTGCTTGAAGCTGACTGTAATTTGAGTTACAGGTTCCAATTACTGATTTTCAGTAGACCACCCTCCTTTTTACCTCTTGCCCTACTACTATTCATCAGAGAGTCTTTAAGATTCAGACTAGAGTAGAGCCATTCAATTTCTGCATTGCAATGGAGGAATGTCTTGGTGAAAGGGTGCTATGCTTTCCATCACAATGGCAGGTAAGCTTGAGCAACCTTATATTTAATTCATGCTTTGGGTTACCAATCTTATAAGTGATTTGAATGAACAAGTAAATGAAACTCATCTAGTTTATTCCATTCCATTTAATTTGTCTTTAATGAATTTAATTAAGGATATAAATACTGTATTTTTCGCTCCATAAGACGCACCTGACTATAAGATGCACCTAATTATGGAGCAAAAAATACGGCACATCATATCATACTATTTAATGAAATAAAAATAAAACAGTCTTTGTAAATAATTATTTCTTCTGTGTAAGCAGTGGTAGGTGCTTACATTTAATACTCAATACATTTATTTTAATACATTTAAAATATTAACAATTCAGATGGTGCTATCTATTTTCCAAGCATGTACATATGTAGTAAGCTGCAGAAAAATATAAGAAACAAGGACATCTCAAGGAAGGTACACACTTAGAAAAATAAGAATGTTCTAGCTAAACTAACTTTCTTACTTATTCCTAACACATACTTCTAGCTCAAACAAGGTATCTTCAAGCGTAAGCAGACTCGTTCTTGAAAAATGAAAAAACATGAAGATAAGTTCTCTCCTCTTCCCAAATCTCTCAGGCTTCTTTATACAAAGCAATGCTTGATGTTACAGGTGCCTTAATCACCTGTCATTACTATTAATCCCTTTCAAATCCAGGCGAATGGATTGCTTCCTTAATGGGACTTCATCCCTCAGTCCAAATTATCAAACCCTCAAGAAGGAAGACACTTCCCCAGCAAAGTCTAACAAACATATCAAAGCTTGTTTTGACCTATCTATACATCGGATAAACAGGAGAGCCATAGATCATTCCCTTTGAAATTTATCTTGACCAATTCTTCTCAGCCATCCCAGGTGTGAAAAGTTTTCTCAAATGTTAAATTGCTCCTATTTGGTCTTCCCAGCACATCCATGTTTGTGTTCTCTGCTTGCTACTGGAGGGTTTTCTTTTGTGATTCCTTCTTCAGCAAATTTAATTTCTAACTTTTTAAGCCCTACTAACACAACTAACAGATTTAGAACCACACTGTAGAATTGGTTCCTAGTGTATCAATGGTTAGTCATTAACCATTGGAACTTCATTACTGTAGAGGGCTATGCCTGTTCAATGATATCTTCAGAGCCCCATTTTTCAGTATTTTTTAATCTATGCATTTCTAATTTTTGGTATCTGCTGGTGGGATGACATAGCGTGAGCCCTTTGTTTGGGGAAACAAACAGGGGCCATGTGGGAAATGTCACAGTGAGGCTTGTATGGCCAAAATAGGGTTAGTTGAGGTTGTGGGATGGAGTGATATGCCACTTACTGAAATCGTCTCTTCCACTTGGCTTTGAAACTCTCCACTCTCTCTCTCCTATCTCAGTAAAGTTGTTGACGGGATGAGGTGAACTGAGCAGAGACAAATATGTTGTCTTAAGCTTGTTAGAGGAAAATGGGATAAAAATGTATCAAATATATAGACACTGGAAGCAGGTTCAGGACTCTGAAAGTGGAAAGAGGTGGATAAAAAAAATTAGAGATGGGCACAAACCAAACTGCAAAGCAGAAAAACTGACAAACTGGGCTGGCTCCAAGTTTGGTGTGTGACCCCAAGGATCCCATTTTGCTAAAGCAAAATGAAGTGCCAAATTTCTTTCCCCTTCAGCAAAACGGGATGCCCATCCGCCTCCTTCCCACTGCCCCCATCACCACCATCTCTGCTCCTACAGCCGCTGCCGCCGCTGCTGCCATCCACAGAGGCAGCTGGTGTTTCCTGCAAGGAGCTGGGCCTGCTGCCTCTGCACATGTTCCTCAACTGATAGGCAGGCACATGCTCAGAGGCAGTGAGCCCAGCTTCTCTGGTTCTCAGTTCATCTTTCCAGGGGTTTGTGGTGGTTCATGGTTAGCCACAAATCATCACAAACCACCAGTTTTCCTCTTCATGCCCATCTCTATAAAAATACATATTTTCCTCCACACCATTGAAGCTTCCTTGTCCTGCCATTTTGCAGAGGTCTCATGTTTGAGCCTGGGCTGGTTATGGGAAACTGAAATAGTGAAATGTGTCTCCTTTTCTGTCTTTAGACATATCTAGTGTAGGGGAGAGTAGTGACAGAGTTGCAGTATTACCAGGAGGCACTAGGTGGCGCTAACCAGTAGAATTCCCAGAGAGATGAAGACGCCAAGCAATAAAACAGTGTTGATAGCAGAATAGTTGTATTATTTACAGGATACTGTATATACATACATGTACAGCTTAGTCCTTGTTTCCATTCCCGAAGTCATACACAGCAGTTTCCACGGAGTTCAATGCATAAGAATCAAAGTCCTTATAAATTAGTTCAGCAGTCAAATACCATGTGTTCAGTCCAGTAGCCAGAGTTCTTCTTCCAATATACAGCACAAAGAAATGGCTTCTTCAGGGATACTCCAGCACAGCAACACGACAACACCAACCCACACCACCACAGAGTGTGTGTGCTAGGTCTGCTAGCTTTATCCCAGGGTTAGCCAATCCTGGTATTGCTTTCTCAGCTGTTACAATTTATTCAGCTGGATAAATTCTAGCTTTGCTTGTTTCTTTAGTAATGATCCTTACAAATACTTATTGCATAGTACAAAACTGTATTTAACAGTTCCTCCAGGTTTCTCCCAAACCTGTCAAGTAGGATGTCTTTAATCTGGTGGTATGCATCTACCTGTTGTCTTTTTTCAGAATTCAGGTGACTACCTGTTGAAGTTTGAGCTGACTAATTATCTCTCCTATCCTGCATAACTTCAGTTTCTCCCACCTCTGACACGCCCATCAACATCTTGTACACCCTGTACAGGTTGCTTTGGAGGTTTAATTCTTTGTCTTTTAATTTACACTTCTAGGTATCTAAGCAGTCAGTTGTGTATGTAGAAACCACTTCTTTGTTTTGGCAGTTGTTTCCAAACTGATCACTATTTAGCCACCTACATTCACTCTTGGAAGGAATTCTGTGTACAATCGGTTTAGCAGTATGCCGAGTTAGACCCATAATCATAGCAGAAGAAATAATTTTTCTTTATTTTATCCATAGCAAAAGAATTTTTTTGCTATATTTTACAAATCATTGAAGTGCACGAGGACTGCTTTGCTATATATGGAGTTTTCATTTCAGGACACTGTGTCGAAAAGTCATGTTCAACTGTTGTGTTTCATAGCATAGGTTTAGACATTTAATCTGCAGCTGTGGAGGAAACACAGTAATTATACAGCAGCCAGTGACAGTTCTTCTCTACATAACCTTAGAAACAGATGGTGCATACACACTTGATTTTTATGACTGATTCACATAACCCTGACTGTTGATACTCTCCAGTCAGTCCAGAGAATGTGGAAGGAGTAAAATAAAAGTTTTACCTGAAACCCAAATCTTGTTCCAGGATTGGCAGTGACATTTTAATTTGAGATCATGGCCACTTGTTCATGACATTTCTCCCAGACTGTTTTTTAAGAATCTCTGTGGTTTTAAAATAAACTTAATATTGATTGCATGCATTGCCCCATTAGCAGGTACACCACAGATAAGTTAGCAAAAAGTCACTAGAGAAAAACATTAGGTTTCTGCTATTCAAACCAGGCAAGATTGATTTATCAACATGTGAAGTGATATTTTCTGACTTGAGCTATCAGTGCAACTTGAATAATTTAGTGCACTGAAGGGGTCAGTCATTGTCTGCTTCAAGTGTTGATGGAGATCATATCATCATGGTGTTTTTATTTCATATGTTCCTATTTCAGCCAAATTAGTGGTGCACAGCATATGGCTTGTTGCTGCATGAATTCCTGCTGATTTAATTTCCGTAAGCATTAAATACCAGGGTTTCATTTTGCAAGCCACAATGCATGGAATTCAGCCCGAAAGCTCCCTAGACTATAGACCTCATTATAGCTGCATAGAAGAGAAGGAAGGGAGATAAGGTTCCGGAGGTTTTGTTTCAGCTGAAGCAAGGTTATCTCAGTGAATGGTGCTGTTGACAATGGGTTTTTTTAATAATTCCTCTTAGCAAAAAGAATGATTGCTCCCAATTTTGCTGCAGTTTCACTTTAAGTAACTGTAGTCTTTATAGTACTCCAGCAAAGGAGAGGAACTTTCATCCTCTGTGTTCTAAAACTGCTCCTCCCCTTATGGCAATACAAGTATTTGGTTCTTTATCAAATGTAGTTTTTCGTGGAATGGAGAACAAGAAAAGCCATAAAGTTCATGGGTAACAGCAAAACCTACCAACTTCTTAAAGTATGAGCAGATGGGCATGATTATATGACTGGATCTTTTTGCATCTTTATGTTTTCTGAAGAATTGTGGTTGAACTACTACTAAGATGTTGCCAGTCTGCCACTGCAATCATCCCTCACAACTGACGCCAGTGCTGGCTATAGCTGATAGGCATTGCAATCCAGTAATACTCAGAGGAGATCACATATTGTCCACCCTTGCATTAGAGCTGGGAAGGCACTGGCCAAGGGCAACAGCCTTAGGAAAAATGAGGCAGGGAGGAAACAAAATTGGAATCTGTGTGGGCTGGATTGGAAATAGGTTTGCTGAAGAAAGAAGTCCAGAGAATGCTCTGTAATCACATGGCCTTCCTGCTAAAAAGAACAGTGTCTGCAATCACTTATACAGTGAATTATTTTTTTTATTAGTGGAGATGAGGGTATATTTAAAGGCTGCCTAGCTGGGCATTATTCAACCTGTGAAGAATTAAAGGTGATGTAATAATGAATTGAATGTTTCATACTGTACTTGGTTTTTGCTAATGCGACTATCTTATGTATATGTTTAGCACACAAGGTGGGATGCAGATTGTCTTTTCTTAATGAAAGTACATTTACTAGAGGAAAACAAACATCACAGATGACACAGATGTCAAAATGACTTTTCCCCACTAGCCTCACAACTGCAGCCCTCATGGGAAGGTTGAAAGGGAGAATTCAGTCATTTGAGTTTTCATGAAAATTGTAAAATGTCTATGTGAAGTACGATAAGGTGAACAAACCCATGTGGATTTGAATAATGTCAGCATTAAAACAGAGCAAACAAAAGTAAGGGGGAGGGGGGCTTTAGTTAATCAACAATTCCAGCAAGATGACCAGTTTTCAGTGATTCAGACCATCCCATTGCTTATTTAAAACAGGGGTTCAAAATCTTTATGGCCTTGCATTCAGACAATATCACAAAGACATACACACATACATGAATATACACACTTTTGTTATGTGCTGTCAAGTAACTTCCAACTATGACAACTCTAACAGGGGTTTCAAGATGCAGTCATGTGAAAAAGGAAGTACACACTTTGAATTCTATGGTTTTACATATGAGGACATAATAAAAATCATCTGGTCCTTAGCAGGTCTGACAATTAGGTAAATACAGTCTCAGATGAACAACAACACATGACAGCTTACACCGTATCATAATTTATTTAGCAAAAATAAATCCAGAATGGAGAAGCCATGTGTGACAAACTTAAGTACACCTTATGATTCCATAGGCTGAAGAGCCACCTTTAGTAATAACTTGAAGTAATCATTTCATCAGTCACTTGCATCATTGTGAAGGAACTTTGGCCCACTCTTCTTTTCAACATTGCTTAAGTTCATTGAGGTTTGCATGCATTTGTTTATGCACAGCTTTCATAAGGTCTTGCCAGAGCTTTTCCGTTGGGTTGAGGTTTGGATTTAGATTGGGCCACTGCAACACCTTGATTATTTTCTTTTTCAGCCATTCTGTTGTGAAACCCTGACATCTGAGCATTCAGCCTGGAGGTAAGCAGTGGAGCATGGCCTCTCCCATTTTGAAGAGACACTTGTCCAGCAGGCCAAGGCAAAGAGGCAGTCCTGAAAACAGCAAAATCAGGGAGTTGGAAAGTGGACAGATTGTAATTCTCTTCAGTGTAGAAGGGATTGTTACTCTCAAATTGGGCTTCTCAGCCACACTACTGTTCCAAGGCCTCTATTTAAAGAATGTTACCATATTCTCTCAAGACTGAAAGATGCCTACATTCTGTTGTAGATTTGCTGGTGTGCTTGGCATCATTGTCCTGTTGCATGACCCATTTTCAGCAAGCTTTAGCTGTCAGACAGATGGCCTCACATTTGTCTCTAGAATACTTTGGTATACAGAGGGGTTCATAGTCAACTCAGTGACTGAAAGGTGCCCAGGTCCTGGGGCTGCAAAAGAAGCCCAAATCATCAACCCTCCACCACCATGCTTGACAGTTGGTATGAGGTGTTTGTGCTGATATGCTGTGTTTGGATTTCACCGGACATGGCACTGTGCATTATGGTCAGACATCTCCATTTTGGTCTCATCTGTCCAAAGGACATTGTTCCATAAGTCTTGTGCTTTGTCCAGATGCAACTTTGCAAGCCTAAGCCATGCTGCCTTGTTCTTTTTAGAGACAAGAGGCTTTCTCCTGGCAACCTTTCCAAATGAATCATACTTGCTCAGTCTTTTTCTAATTGTACTGTCATGAACTTTAACATTTAACATGCTAACTAAAGCCTGTAGAGTCTGAGATGTAACTCTTGGGTGTTTTGCATTTTCTTTGAGCATTGCAAAATCTAAGCTTGGAGTGAATTTGCTTGGATGTCCACTCCAGAAAAAACTAGCAACTTGAATGTTTTCCACTTGTGAACAATCTCCCTCGCTATTGAATGATGGACTTTAAATTGTTTGGAAATGGCCTTATAACCCTTCCGAGATTGATGGGCAGCAACCGTGGCTTCTCTGTGAACACTGCTGATACTTTTCTTCATTGGCATTGTGTTTACACACACCTGAATGCTCCAGACCAGCAACCTGTTAAAATCTTGGCTTTTATAGAGATACTCACACTTGCTGATGATTAGTGTCTTAATTCCTATGGAAGAAGTAAGGGTGTACTTAGGTTTTCACGCATGGCTTCTCCATCTAGGTATTGCGCCCTTGAGTGGTTTGTTTTCAACAGACGGTACCAGTGGGAGAAACCTGAAGAGTGGATTAAGGCCAGGTCCTGGTCGTTATCCGATTTATAGAGCCAATCTCTCAACATTCTTTTAACCTCAGAAAAAAATGAAAATGTCTGTAGAGAGGGATTTAGATTATAGTAGGTTTTGAGCTGAAGTTGCCAAGCCACCACTCTTTCATTGCTCTATCATACAGCGTTTGGGTAGGCGGTGGTCGGGCATATCCATCGCCCTCTTATAATATGAGAGTATAGCTAAAGTTGCCCTGGCTTTGATGGATACTATACCTGTCTCTGTTCTAAGGTAAGCTGCTGGGGTCCCCTGGGGTGCCACGAGGATGTGTCTCAGAAATTTATTCTGTCCTACTTCAAGATGATGTAGGTTGTTCTGATTCCTACCCCAGATCTCAATTCCATAAAGCATTTGGGAGATGACCCTCCCTGAAAATACTTTTAAAACTGGGGTTACTAGTTTGCCACCTTTAGAATGAAAGAATTTGACCAGAGCATGGCTAGATTTCTGAACCGATATTTTCATGCTTTGTATCTGGGATTTCCAGCAGTTTTTCTCATCGAAATGCACTCCCAGGTATTTGAAGGTCTGGACTTGTTCTATTTTGTTTTCGCCTATAGTCCAGTTGAACTTGGGGGGATGCTTTCCAAAAATCATCACTTTAGATTTTGTGTAATTTATTTTTAGTTGCTTTAGGTGGCTAAACTCTTGGAGCTTATTTAAGCTTCATTTGAATCCCTTTTTGTTCATTGATAATAGAACAATGTCATCAGCATATATGAGACATGCAATCTTATAGTTCCCAATTGAGGGGGGGAAATTATCTGGATAGTTTAAGGCTGTTACAATATTATTAATATAAAAGTTACAAAGTAAGGGTGCGAGTAAGCATCCTTGTTTTACCCCGTTTGTTAGTGGGTTAAAAATGTATGTGAAATGTTTAAGGAATGTCCCAGTGAGTTTCCCAGGCCAAACAAGGATTTGCACAAAGGTCTTCTGGAAGCAAATCTGACCCTGTATTTACTACATTACACTATCTCTTAGAAGTGCGCACTGCCCCTCCTATAAATACACTTTTTAGTGGACAATGATGAGGAGGTTCACACCTTTCCTGCCTCCCAGGTATGGAAATGAAAACTTTTCCCATTCTGCAGTTACCACCACAAAAACTGCTGTTTTTTCACTGCTGAAATAGCAGTTGTGGAAACCATGTCAATCAGCACTGCCCCCCTCACAACAGAAGAACTAGTTATGATGGTAAATGACTGAAGTTCCCCTGTCTTGGAGAGGTGCCCAGGGAGCAGGTTATGCACCCCGGACATATAAGGCAATCAGTATTGGTTGTTGTGGGTTTTCTGGGCTGTTTGGCCATGTTCGTAAGGTTTTTCTTCCTAACGTTTTGCCAGTCTCTGTGGTCGGCATCTTCAGAGGACAGGAGTCAGAACTCTGTCTGTGCTCCGTTGTAATGGATTACAACATGTTGGCAATTGTAAATAGCCTCTAATATACAGAAGTAGCTTCCTGTAACCTTCCTTGTAAATTTGCCTATTCTCTATATTTCTGGTACTTAAAGATTTCCATGCTGTACTGAAATGGATTAATGCTAAGTTGCCTCTGTTAAACTATGAAGCAGATAAATATCCTAGATTTCAGTATAGTTCCAGCTCTTAATTATGTAGCTTTTAAAAAAGCTGCTATTGTAGAATCTGTTATTATAACTGCACAAGAGTACAGTGATGTTGTTGTTCTGGTAAAGCAAATCAAAATTCTACAAGGCAATTCTAAAAATGAGGGCAAGTCCAAACAAAAAAGTTATAACTGTGAAACTGGACTTCTGATTAGTGTCAGTTTTGACTCATGTAGCAGGCAACCTGCTCTTGCTCGGTGCCACATTTGGAGAAGTTTGGGCAGAGGATTTTCAAGTTATGATTTTTTTAAAGTAAAAGAAATAAGTGATGTTAAACATTTCCAGATTAAAAACAGATCAAACAAATTGAAAAGGCCAGTCTTGCTTATCTTGAAAACAATTGGTTCCCTTGCCTGCTTTTTTTAAAAAAAAAAATTGGAATGAATCCAGGCTTCAGGGACTGAAATGTTGATCCTCAAAAAGGTCCTCAAAAGGGAAGAACTACCACTTTATTTTAAAAAATGGATAGAGCAAGCTTATCAGTGACAACATTCCGAAGCAGATAAATTGTGGTAGCTTTGTGAGCCAAGAAGGGATATGTTTGGAAGGCAAAGAAAGGTCAGAGAAGCAGTCAAAAGACAAGTTTTCCTGTAAGAATAAAAAATCAGACTTGCTTTAAAGAAAGTAATGGAATGACAGTTCTCTAGAAAGAGGGACATTTTGTCATGGATCCCAGGGAATTTGCATAAAAATGTTGTAAGGCATATTCAAAAGTATTTCTGCATTACAGAAGTACAGAGTTGTGGTGTTTGTCCCAGCCCTGAGTGTTTTGACTAAACATCCTCTCAGGATTTAGGAGATCAGGTTCCTGATATAAGTCTTCAAAGGAAAAGTCAGCTCCAGGTCTGGGGCCCTCTGAACTTTTAGCTCAACTTGCTGACATTCAGGAGAAGAACTTTTAAACTCTTTCCTGGCCAAACAGGCATTGGTGCTGGGAAAGGGATTTTGTGTCTCCTTGTAAAAATAATTTAAGGATAGTTTAAAAGAATAGAGAACAAACATTCAGAAGCTAAGCTGTTTAAACTTCTCTCACTTTCCTGGCTAAATTGTGTTTTCTAGGAAGTTTTCCTCAGGTCTTGCAAACTAACCACTGTAGCTTCTGCATTCTGCAGAGGAGGCATGACATCTGAGAGGTTAAATGGCATGTATGTTTCTCCATTTTATTTGTCGCACTCAACTGACTTTTGCTTCACTATTACACTGAGTTGAAAAACAGCCCTTCAAAATATTTTGGCACAAAGAGATAAGAGCCCCATCCAGCTTTTCTTGCTTCTGATTTCTCCCAGCAACCATAGTACAGATCATGTGCATGTCTTCTGGGATCCTCTAGCACTAGGTAATTCTACATGAGGGAGGTTTCTGTTGACATTTTGTGTGTAGTGTATGTATACATAAATGCCCATTTTGAAAAGCCAAAAAATTCAGTTATTTTAATTTTTAAAATCCCAGTTTATGAATGTAAGATATCATGTTTCTGCATCTATGGTTCAAAACACCAAGAAGTGGCCTGATAGTGCTACACAATGTCAAGCCCAAGTTGCCATTCACACTTGTTGAAAAACCCAGCCCTGACAATTGCTTTATGTTTACATGAGAAGTGGTTAACTGATGGAAAAACAAATCAGCTTCTGGGGTTTTCCCTTGCTTGGTGTCACTTCATGAATAGTAGTGAATGGAAGAGGGTGTATTGTAGACCAGTGGTTCTTAACCTTTGTTACTCAGATGCTTTTGAACTGCAACTCCCAGAAACCCCAGTTAGCACAGCTGGTGGTGAAGGCTTCTGGGAGTTGCAGTCCAAAACTCCTGAGTAACCCAAGGTTAAGAACCAGTGTTGTAGACCACTGTGACTGCTACGGTTACATTGGTGTTGTCAACATTCAGAATCCTATTTGCTATGCAAATCTTGTCCAGTTTATCAGGTAATATATTTTAATTTTAATTATATTTTGCAAATGTTCCTGCTAGTAATGAGATAGCAGGGAAGAGAAAACAAACAACATTGTATATCCTTCTCTTTTTTTAATACCCTGATCATAAGTGAATCTTGTTTCCATTTGTATAAACTTGTGATAAGTTGTGCTTAGCTGTTTTCCTTTCTCTTCAAAAAGGGGATATAATATAGTTTGGTGTAGGAATGTCTTGTGGACTCAATTGAGTTGGGCACCATACCCCAAAATATCTGACACGCCCAGATTCAATCATGAGCCATCCGCTATTGAGGGGTGTTTTTTATACATACAGTTTCTCTACCTTCAGTGTGAATGGCAAGAGAAAGATGTGCTCTGGATCTCTACTGGTTGTTTGGAGCAGAAAGACTTGCTAATGCATTTATTACAGCCAGAACCATCAACAAAATAGGGCCGTATACTTTCATTGTTATGTGGACATCTGCTCAGCGAGGGATTCCCCCAAGCATGTTGGGACTTCCCTTGTGTTTCTCAGTGGTGCTATTCGCAGTCCAAACCAGTCAGTACTCACCGTCCAAATGACATTGCAGTTGGAGGAAGCAGTCAGTGTGTTCAAATGAAATTGAAGCAACAACTGAAGTTCCTGATCAGCAGGCACAACAAATTCTAATTGCATGAAATTAAATCCTTTTGATCTATTTTGGTAAAGATATGCATGGTGACCCCCACATCTCTGTATTATTCTAAGGGCTTTTCTAGTTTTTACTATAATGCATTTGCACTTGTTACCCACCTGTTTTTTACAGCTACATCCATGTACTTGTGTATTTAGCAAAATGCATTAGGGTGCCCTTCAATGCGCACTTAGCATTATTCCTCTTCCTCTCCCTTTCTTTCTCCCTCTCCCCTCCCTCCCTCCCTCCCTCCCTCTCACACACACACATGCTTGCATGCATGCATAAACACCGAAGCACACATCTCATGTTTTTGCTGTCATAGCATGCATATAAAATAAACTCCCCATCAGATATGCAGTCCAAAGGGTGGGTAGTGGGAGATGAGATTGCATTTGATTATGAGGCTGGCAGCAGATGTTCTACACAAATCCAGCTCACTGCATCCAGTCAGTTTCCATGGTGATGGAATCAGTAATTGTTGAGCTCAGGCTCTCTCCCTCCTCATTTTCCCTACAAGGTGGAAGCTGGGAATGCGTCCGAACCCTCGCTAGATAATTCCTCAGCCCTAAAATCTATCAGGAAGGCTAATGGAGTAAGTGATGTACGAGAGAAAAGGCACTATTATTTATTTCCCCTCTGCATGATATGAGGAAGACTATCCTTCTAGGAAATATGGTCTCTGAAGATACTAAATAAATGGGCAGGAGTTCCCCTGGAAAAAAGCAGACTCCCTGATTGGCTGCTGTTTGTGAGGGGCTTGCCAATCGCAGCACAACTGGGCTTCAGCATTCTAAAGATAAGCAAAGCAACATGCGTATTCTTTTTTACTTCAACTGTACACCACGCAAAGGTGTGCAATTGGGCTCTGTTTTCACATGGTAAAATGAAAACAGATCTCATTAAGGAGCTTCATCAGAGAGGCCATATGGTGATCGGAAATACTGTTCCTTCCACAGAAAAGCATTAAGTCATTCTCTTGTAGCACCAAAGAGAAATTGGTTGTCGTGAATAATGGAGCCACGGGATTTCTGTAAGTAAATATCTGGAATTCTTTAGCCTGATATTTGAGCTAAGAAACCATAAGAAGCACCAAGTTGGCAAGTCATTAGGGATTTTTGTCTGTTTAAACCGAGCAACATGGTGGTGGGTGTTTGTTAATGGCTTTAAGTGTGAAGAAAGGTACAGTCAGTATTTACTAGTTGTTAGCACTGACCTGTCTTAATTTTGGCATGCTGCTAAGGATTAGCAATGTGGAAACTTCCTCTTTAAAAATAATCCATTAATTTGATTGGTTTTATAAATTTTCAAAAGTTAATCCTTTCGTGTAAACCACAAGAAATGAAAGGAAAAAGTGGAGACTTTCTCTGGTGTGATTCTAATGTTTATTATACTACGGTATAATATAATCAACCTTAGAAACCACACTAGATTTCATAACCTTTTTTGAACTTAAAGCTAATTCAGATAAGCAGTCATGTAAGTGCTATACTCTGTTCTCAGCATACCTAATTACTATTCTGGTCAGTATTTAATTACTTTAAAAATATTGATCAGTTCAGAAATGTTTCTGTCTTAGTGATGCCTCTGAAAGACATAAGACCTCTTTCTACCTTGTACAAATAAGCATAGAGAAAATTTAGTGCTTGATTGCACATTTTCTGTGAGTTAGAAATTGAAATGTAATTCACACTGATTTGGCAGTGTAAAGTGCAGTCCTATGCCTGTCTACTCCCAGTAAGTCCTTCAGTGGAACTTACTTCCAGGTAAGTGTAAAGGGGATTGCAGCTGAAATGATTACACAAAATCCCTCTCATGTCTCTCATTATGTTGGCTTCCATCAAGAATGAATTTATTCATTATTCTTTCTCTTTGATCAAATCCATCTGCTTTCTGAGAACACTGTTGCTCTAAGGTCCTCTTTACTCTTTACAAACACTGAAGGGAAGAGCCAAAGAGATGACAGAAATTGGGAAAAACATGGGTCACAGAAAGTTTCTGTTTACTTTTCAGAAGTCTGGAGGCTTTGGGATTCTCAGTGTTCACATAGGATACTGAAAGGTTTTTGCTGCACATGGTTTCTAGGTATCTGTTTCAGGATAATGTGATGAGCGGAGCTGTGTGCTCTGAAATTGCACAGTTGTAAGTGGCCAAATCTTTAAAATATCTCTCCAGGGATTGGCTTGCCCAACTCTAATACCAGTGTACATTGATGAAGACAAATGTACTGTATAGTTGGAATCTGGGCTTGAAAGAGTGATTGAATATTCGTATGAAGTCCTTGACCGAGTTATAATTTTCTGGAGGCTATGGAGTAAGAGATGTAGCAAGGACTGTGAACATTTCTTATGTGTAAATACTGCTGAGAGTTCTGGCAGAACTTGGCTGAATTTGTATATGACATTCATCAATATTAGTTCCATTTATTAGTAAATCCCAGCTGTACTTCATTCAGATTTTTCCTTGCTTTTAGAAGATAGCTAGTAAAATAATGGGTTGGATCCAGTTTTAATCATATCTAGAAAAGACCCATTGAAATCAGTGGAACAAGGCATGACTGTGTTGTCCCATTGGTCTTATCAGGTCTGTATGGTGGCTGGTTATACACCCAGCCCAATTTAAGCAAGTATGCCTGTGCTGATGCCAGGATAGATGTGCTGGGTGTTACCAGGGAATTCAAGATAATCTATATATATCAGGCATAGTGAAAATGTTAATGTATAAATGAGATACCATTTTTTCAACCCAATAACTTATTTCCCTTTATTTATATATCTCTTTTCCATTGAGCTTTCTCTCACAGACACGATTCTAAATAAAGAGACAACAATCTCCCAAACTTCAGACTCCTAGTGGTGAAGTGTGTTAGAAAACCTTGTTGTCGGCATTCATTGTGGCTGCTTAAGACATTGGGGTAGTGGGGCACGTGAAACTGTAGACTAAGTATCCATTTTCTTAACTGTAGAGAAAGCAGTGTTTAATTTTAAAGGTTCCACCAGATGCACTTTCTACCCGTTGCCATTCATCCTCACCAGAAAAAAAGTGATCTATTTTTAAACCATCATAATAGAAAAGCATCTACTTAGTCTTTGCTAACACTCTGGGGATGTAATTCAAACAATATAAATGTGTTAGCTTCAGTTACTACTGACAGCCAAATGCTGTTTGGCTGCTAGAAATCCTGCATCTCTGATAACCTTGTTTGAACGGATTTGTTTACTTGTCTTTCTCTGTGCACTAATGGCTGAACTGCAAAGGGATTGGGAAAGGGTAGGCTTTTAATTGCTAGGCTTTGGGTCATAAATTGTGACTGTCTCTTTGGTTCCCAGCCAGGATGATGGCTGAGTTATTAAAACAAGCAGTGCAGGTAATGCCACATATGAATTACAGTTTGGGCCTGAATAAGATCTTTTCTTGCTCTCACTACAAGAGTATTGTGCATCATACTGCAGCTTCATAAGGAGATGGTTTCAGCTTCATGAAGCGCAAAGATTTGGGCAAGCTGATTGACTCCTACAACTGTGAAGGCTTGGCAAAAGTGATTAGAAGACACTGTAGCTGTGATGTTTTACGGTGCCTGTCATTGGTTCTGGTTGGCATGGAAATCACTTAACTTGATGGGCTGACTCTGCCTTCAAACATTTGAGACTGTATTTAAATAGAAATTGATTTGGATTCTAGTTTTTCTTCAGAAAGCTTTTTAACAATGACTTCTCCATTTCTGCCTTTCTGAAGCAAATCAAAATGATTAGCAAAGGTAGTGTACAGAAATGAAAGATGGCACCCAACAGATTCTCCCAACTATTGATTTAACCCAGCTGGCTTTAAGCTATATACATTGCTTGCTTTAAGCTGTTAATTCTTTCTGGGTACAGCTTATAAAAAAATCCTTTGCAGAAATATGATTTTTGAATAGTTAATTACAGAGGCATGCAAGCAATGATAGCTCTCTTTGTATGCATAGGGTTACATGCTGCTCCAGGATATAGATCTTATACCACTGCTTGGAAATTACACTTTCAAAAATGTATCCAAATTGCTTGAAGGGCATTTAGAACATGTAAGATTTATTTAAACAGAAAAGGTCTTCTCCTCACCAATTATACAGACATAGAATTAGATAAAAGTTGAAGGAAGAATAAACTGAAGTTTGAAAAAAAAACAGCTTCTTTTTGTACACAATTTTCTCCTATGAAATTATTTATTTGTTCTACAGTAATAATTTGATATTCCTTCAAGTCAAGGGAATGCTTCCCATTGTGCTATGAACCAAAATGTTGATCTATAAACCTATTGAGATACAATAAGATGGATGATGCAAACCCCAGAACCCAAGTGATCATTTTGGTTAGACAGAGATACTTAGCTGCCTGCTGAAGATCCACATTGACTACTTTTCTTTAGGTTACTAAAGATTAATGTGTTTTTGCAAGGAGGGGTTCTATCTTGTTCTAAAATCAATCCAGTTGATCCTCTGACTCTCATCAACCCCAGCAAGCATGGATGATTATCAGGAATCTTGAAATTTATAGTCCAGCAGCTTGGACAGAGACCCAATTTTCCATCCCTGTTATTCCTCTGTACCTTTTCATAATCATTTTTCTTCATATTATGAAGCTCATTGTTTTCGTAGGTTCTCCCTTTGAGTGCTTGGTTATATTCTTTAGCTGGAGTCACAGTTCAGTGTTCCTGTCATGACAGAGCTTAAAATCCACCCACAGCACAACAATTAGCCTACATAATCTCAGTTGTGGAATTCAAAAAGCACAGAGCATCATGGAAGTAGGTGCATTGCATTGAAGAACTAAATCAGGGATGCTGTTTGGTATAGGAGATTGCTAGGAACGTAGATCTGAGCAGAGAGAAAAACTGGCCCCACCCCCACACTAATGCACAGAGCAGTCAGGTAGATCCTGAGCAGAGACGGGCACGAGCTGAACCACAAGCCAGAAGAAAATACAAACGGGGCAGGTTCGTGGTTTGGCTTGTAGTTCAATTCTGGGATCCTGTTTTGCCAAAACAAAACAAAGTGTCAAACTCTCCCCACACACACACACACACACTTCATTTTGCTTCAATAACCCCTCCCACCCCTCCTTGAAGCCATTGCTACCACCTCTTCTGCTGCCACCGCCGCCACCATCCTGAGAGGCAGGAGGCCCAGCTTCCGTGCAAGGAGCCATGCCTGCTGTTTGTGCTCAAATGCCTGCCACTCAGCTGATAGGCAGGGACGTGCACACAGGCAGCAGGCCTGACTTCTCTCAGGATGGCTGGGGTGGGGACGACAGAGGAGGCGATGGCAACTTCCAGACAAAGTAGAGAGGTAATGGGGGCAGGGGGAGGGGTGGGCAGTTTGTTCTCACTGGCACAAATTCAAAAAACGAACTGCAAACCAATTTGCTTTTCTGGGGGGGGGCATGATAGTTTGTGGGTAGCCATGAACCATCACAAATCATTGGTTTTCCAATTAGTGCCCATCTCTAATCCTGAGTTTTCTTTTGGACATTTGTACACTGCCTTTCAATTGAATGAACCTCAGTGAAGCTTATAACAGCTTGCAGTAGCTCAGAACAAAATCACAAATGGGGTCTCAGTGCAGTTCTCTTCCATTCTCAAGTCCAGAGGAAGGGAGACTAGATTCAAGACTCCTCTGGGACTTCAGAATAAAATTTAAAAAAAAAAAAACACGTGACATGGCATCATCATGTTTCAAGTTTTTTCCTCCCCACATTCTCAAAAAGGAGGAGACAATGAAATGCAGCAGTGGCAGTGATGAATATAGAATGTGGTGGCAATACACTACACAGATCATTTTGTGATAGATGACAAAGGAGGAAGAGACAGAAAGATCCCGCTTTTATCTGCCCTAGTTGTACTCTCTGCTACTGCTTAAGTGGAAGGTAGAGGAAAGGTCCAAATATATGGTTTGACTGTTCAGTCTTGCTAAAGCTAGGGAGGTCTCTTCATTTGCTGCCTGAATGGGAATACACTTGAGAGCACAATGTTATGTTGACTTGGGTTGCATGGTACAATGAAGGTGGGATGTAATGGCAAGAAGCATATTCTTTTTTGGCACAAGCTAAATGTTAATTGCTTCTGTTGGGGGGAAAAAGAAGAGTGTGTCAAGGATGCTTAGAACTATTGTCTCCTGGTAGTTGCTAAACTGGGTTTTGCACACATTACTGTTGGAGATTATGTAATTTATCATTTTTCCTCCCCCCCCCCTTTAAGCTGACAAAATATCACATTCAAATATTCTGCCTGTTAGTATCTGTGAGGATGAGCCAAAAATGGATAACAAACATCATCTGATCACACTTAGTAAACTAGAAATTTTATTTTATGTTGATGTTCTCAAGGAAAATGCAACTTGGGAAGATTAAGTTTAATAGATATGTGAGGGGCAGGGGAAGTAATCTGTGACAGCAAAATGAGTTAGGGCATCTTGAAGACTTTCAGGCATATGCTATCCTGGATGCCGTGATGAAGTGAGCTGTAATCCATGAAAAAAATAATTGTGTGCTGTCAAGACAATTTGGATTTATATCAACCATTTCAGGGTTTTCTAAGTAGAAATTACTTTAAGAAGCAGCAAGACACTTTGGGATTTGTTTTGTTTTAGTCCATCTTTTAAAAATATAGCCTATATTCGTGTGACCCCTCCCTCCTGGTCCATACTTCCCATTTCTTTATGCAGTTCATACTATTAGAACCTGACACTACTAACATGATAATGAAACAAGTAAATGCAAGTATGATGGGCCTGTGAAGGTATTCCAATGAGCCCAACACTTAACTTTTGTTCTGGATTTTTTCAGTACATTACTTATATACTTATATAAGCCTAGTTTTTCAGCACAATTGTTTTGCTGAAAAAGAACCTCCTTGGCTTATACTCAAGTCAGTGTCAAAATTACATGTTCTCCCCTGCAGTGCGGATGTTCTCCAGACTCCCCCACTCATCTATGGGTGCCTGCAGCCTCTGTTGGTGGTCCGATGACCCGGGTTAAGTACAGTGCATTTTCGCTTCCAGGACACTCCCATCCTCCTTGTTCTGCATATTCTATGTACCCACCTTCCTCTTCCGTCCTCCGTCTCCCTCCATCTTGCTACGCAGCAGTAGAGCAGTATATAAGCGCAGCATCCATATGAGTCCTCCCTCCGCAGACAGTGAAGTGTGTCTCACAGCTCAGAAGGGCAGTATCTTCAAAAACATTTAACCTACTGATGCCTCAATATAATTTTATTGGCATCTATTTTTATTTTTGAAATTTACCAGTAACTGCTGCATTTTCCACTCTCGGCTTATACTCGAGTCAATAAGTTTTCCCAGTTTTTTGTTGTAAAATTGGGTGCTCCGGCTTATGTTCGAGGTTGGCTTATACTCGGGTATATACGGAACTCACAAATGTCCTGCATTTCTTTGAAGTTCCCTGAACAATAAGAACTGCCATTTTTGACAGTTTTTACAGCCCCGCAATTGTTCTGGCATTGTCTTGACATTCTTCTACATAGCATGCAAGAACAAAAAATATATATATTTTGGCAGCCTCGTCCAGGAACCAAGGGTTTGCTGCCTGCATCAAGCTGATAGGCAGGCATGCACAGAGGCAGGGACTGGCTGGAGAAAGAAAGTTGGTTCACTGTAGCTCTGCATGCACCCATCTATCAACTGGGTGGCATGCAGTCCCAGTCCCAACCCTCAGCAAGCAGGGCTAATGACTCACGACTTGGGACTTGGGCTGAACAACGTGCCAACATCCCTGCTGCTAGCACACAAGTTGCATGCTGGTCCTCACCAGTGCAGCTGAACATAGCAATAGTATTGAAATAGACAAGGCTTAATTTTGAGATAGGGAAGCCTTTATTTTTTGTGGATTTCACCTTCCATAATCTCTAGATACTGGCCATGCTGGGTGGGCTGATGGAAGTTGGAGAGCCAAAGATTGCCCACCCTGCCTTAATTCCTGGATGAAGCATACAGAATGGCAGTGGCACTCATAGGTTTAGGTCCAGACTTTCCCCAATATATAGGAAATACATATGGTAGGATGGGAAAGAACCATATGTAAATACCTGCTGTTCTTTGACACTGAACCACAGCCTACATTGGCAAATACCTGCATAAACAGGCTGATTTCATACAGTCACTTATGGAGCTTATTTATGGCAGATTCACATTATAGGCTCTGTGTGCAGTGGTGAGATTTTGCAAGCGACCATTTTGATATTTTGTGATATTTTTGTGATATTTTGTCTTGTGGATACTCCAGTATGAGAATCGATTTTAATCACTTCCAAGTGTATATTGCATACATTAATCTGAAATGTTGTACTTAAATGCAGGAAGTCTTAACAGACTTTGATACAGCCAAAGGCATTCATTAATTGGAACTTCAGTGTCTGCAATTATATTATTTTGAACTACTGAGCTAAAACCATCATTAGTCCTAAGTAAAGCAGACATACTGAATGAATGGGGCTTGTTGGTCGCAAGTATCCAAAGTCTCGTTGATTTAATTGTCTGTTCAGAGTAGAACACATGTTGATAAAGTTCAATTTAATGTTAAGAGCAACTGAAAAAAGTTGTTAATAATAATCAAATGCTGTATGGAACAAATAAGTCCAATAATATCCTTAAAGTCAATAGTAGGGTACCACTCGAAGCCTGAGGGCCGAGATATGTTTTTCAGTACGTATGATATTGACAGTCATATGGCCTGTGGTGAAGGACATACAGCCTGTTTTTGTGGCCACTGAATCTACCACCTGCAGGATAAGCATTTCACAGATAAGGATTTTTTAAAATCCATATCTTCTATTAAAAAAAAACAGGAGAATCATACCTCTAGAGACCACAATTCTGTCTTAAAACATGATATGCCTCCCACATTTGTTTTATGCCCAAAGAAATTTTTTAGAAATTTTGGAAGTATTGCTAAAATTGGAAGGGATTTTTCAGATACTTTTGCTTTCATTTTGAGGGGCTGGTGTAGCCCTCGGAAGTTCTTGTCAATAGAAAAAAAGGCCCCTGCAAATTTTGGAACTGATTTTTCCCTGATGTCTGGACTGCGTTGTCCTCTCTGGTAACCATACCATATTTCCACTTATCTGGAATATAGATGTGCATGGTGTTCTCGGGCAGAACCTATTCCTTACCAGGCAGTTAGGATCTCTCTGGTTTGTTTCTTCTGCTTAACATAGCACAGACCACTTGACAGTGCTTGTTTGTCCAAAACAATAGTGATTTAATACTGTATTGTGTTAAGAGTGGACAGAGTGTTTCACCTTAGTTGTCTCTCTGGTCTATATGATAACCCTGCAATGTAAGCATTCGGTCCGTACAACATAGAGGAGAGGGTGGTATGGCTGAAGAGTGGCTTAAAGTGGCTGAAGAGCGGGAGCACAAAGCGCTACTGCCTTTTAGTTTCCTACATTAAGTTGTGGATACACAGTCTGTGTGAACACATCACTTATCGCAACTGTTGCCCCTTAGCACTGAAGTTGGCACCGAGAATTGCATTCCTGGACTTCTGTAAATCAGGCAACACAACAATGCACAGCCAGGAGACAGAAAGTTTCTGTACCAAGAACTGGAGAGTGAAATATACCACTTCATTTTTGTCCTTACCAGCATTTTTTGGTCTGTTTCAACTTCACAATTCTGATTTCCTTCCAACTGTACCTTTTGGTGGTCTCCTTGTCCTATTTATCTTCTTGTATCTAAAGGCTATATTCTCTTAAAGTTTAATTTCCAGTATTCCACATTTCTACACAAACAATTAATTAGGGTTTGTTTCTAAGTCAACCTGTTATTTTAAATGCCAGCCTATTTACATAATATAGGCAGATGAGAATTTCTACTAAGCTGCTGCAGCAGGAATTTGAGCTGTTTTGTTTCTGAATCACTGCTAGTAGCATCACCCTCTGGTTAACAATGTCCTGTATTTGTACTTGCTTGAAGAATTAGCTTCAGTGGGTAGGAAATCTTATATATGTCTGGCTAGAGTACACAGTTTATCAAGATCCATAAGAGTAGATAATGAAATGACCTTTAGACCAAACAAACCATTTTCATTATTGCATATTCAACCAAATATTCATCTGATCTTTCACTTTAGCAACTAGACCAAATTGCCTTTTCTGTAACATTAAGAGAAGGAACAAAAAAGAAAGTCATAATAGATTCAAAGCCCTAAAGAGCACAGCATCATAGTTTAAATATAGCTTATTAAAAGTTGAACTGCATGTTTCATATGCTTGGTTGAAACATGATTTAAAAAATTCATTGAACTAAAAATCCCAGAGGTTGCAGCTACTATTTGATGCAGGCTACGGCTATCAAAAGATTATCACAGCACATCATTCCTCTGATCATCAAGAAGTATACATTTCATCCTGATCTCCCTTTGGAGCCAAATGCTGTCTTTTATACTATTATAGACATATTTTATTCATCCTGAATACCTTTTAAACTCCTGTGAAAATATATATGCCAAATGTGTCCATAGGGTGGCTGAAAGCATAATTTGATTAGAAATGTATTCTCATCAAATGTATTATGATGTCTGTTGATTATAGGGAGGTTTGTTCCACTGTTTCCCCCCCACATAGTACAGTAGCTGAATTGCAACTTCTTATTTATAGTCATTCATTTGCAACATTAATCGACCACAGTTTTTCTTGAGTTCCTCTCCCACAATAGGCATGTATGTGAACCAGTCAGTTTGCAGGCAATCTGTGAGAAATTTCCAGCCCACCAGATGTTGTTGAGTTGCTATACCCATAATATCTGACTATTGGTCATGCTGGCTGGTGCTCATGAGAACTGGAATCCACAATATCTGAAAGTCCACAGCTTCTCCAGTCTTCCAGTATACCTCTGAAAGTATTGTATTTGGAAATAAGAGGAAATTACAGCTTTGCCTGCTCAGTGTGCATGCATAAAACATTTGAAAAATCACCAGTGTGAATGGATCATGCCAAAGTTATCCATACATGAGTGCCATGCAGACTAAATTATCATAATGTGCTGTCTGTGGGCTTTCCCTTAAAGATTGTTTAGAAATTGTACAAAATGTGTACACTACTGGAGGGGGAAAGATCATGAAATCTCTAGCTTGCATACCAGTTGCACTATTTGCCTGTGCATTTCTAAACTAAATTTAAAGTGATTGAACATGCAAAGCCTTATACAATTTGGGATCAAGTTACTTGAAGAATCACCTTCACCCATTTCAGTTTACCTTCACTTTGAGGCTGTTGGTTGAAGCCTTATACTAAGAGCAAATAGGCTGTCAGGAAAAAGGGAGGAGGTTTTTGTCAGCAATGGCTGCATGGCTGTGGAAAACATTGCCAACTTGGGTGAATCAGGCCTCCTCTGTGTATGCCTCCAAAAGAGTCCTGCAGGTATGCCTGTCTTCTGTTGCTTTTTCCTGAATCAGTTTTATTCTGCTATTGAACTCAAAAGAATTTAGCTGCAATTATTACTATATGTTGGTTTTTTCCTGGGGTGGATATTTTTTCCACCAGATCTTTTTAATGTTTGTGAATAAATACCAGGAATCACTGCCTCAGGAAGTCTCTGTATGAATGCAACCGTGGCAGTCATGTGCCAGAGCAACCGGAAACAGCATGACCCCAGAGTGCTTACAGCTTGCAACTTCACTCAGCAGAAGAGATAATGAGAGAAGATGGGGTGGGGAAGAGAGTTGGGATGGGAGAAGAAGCACAGAGAAGGGAATCAGAAGGAGGAGGAGATCCTGAAGAGGTGCAGGTGGAAGACCAGAGGCGAAGTGTGAGGCAGAGCAGACAGGCAAAGGATGGAGAGCCAGTTAGGTGAAGGGGCACAGCATTGATTCAAGCGGGCCTACTCTAAGTTGCAACTTATTTTAGCACAATAAGTCAGAAGTGAAGTAGACCTATTTGTATCAGTGGAAACTATTAAGGAGATTACTCACTAAATCCCCACTGATTCAATGGACCTACTTTATTGTGACTTTCTAGGTTAAGCAAAAGGATTCCAGCCAGTAAGTAAATGCAGCCCAGGGTATATAGGAAGCAAACTTATGCAGAGTCTATAATGTTGGTCCGTTGAATTAACAATTGAGCAGCCACCCCCTGCATGGTAGTAGAGGGTGTGATGAGAGGGGGGAAAACTGAGTGAGGCCACCCACATTTTTTCATACATTCTTGCACATCATACATATTTGCACACAGACATTTGCCCATCCATATCTCATCTGTTCCTTCTCTTACACACAGAGATACACATTGGTTGGTGCAAGGTGAGACAAGTCCGTGGCTTGGATTTTGGAGTAGCTAAAATTCTATGCTCCCCCATTGTACTCTATATTTCCAAGGCAGGAATTTGCAAAATAGTGAATCAGAGGCTTTTGTGAATACAAATTAAAATCCCAATTGGGATTGCCACCACAGAGGTAAAAGTTTTTTGGAGCAGTAATGGAAGCCAGGGAGGAAAGACCCACATTATGCATGAGAATTGAAGCCTCCAATTTGTAAATGTGGGATATTGTACTGTACCCACAGTTCAGAACGCCAGGAAATGGCCCAGTATTGACAGCAGGAAAAAAGATAGCAAGCTTTACATAGCAAAGGGTAGCATAAATACAGTATTTACAACACAAATGGCAAAAGTCAAAATGGTCTACAAGATATACCCTCTTATGCTCACCTACCATTCTTAGTGAATGGGAAGGGAAAATTCAAGAAGTGATTTTTTTAATTTACGCAAGAGTAGGTGATATCTTTTATTGAACCAATAAAAATAAAATAGCAAGCTTTTCTGGATGAAATCCACTACTTCAGGCTCTAAGTACCCCTCTTTATGGATGATGCAAAAAATTAGGTTGCAATTTGCCCCCACTCTCTCTCACACACATGCACACACACCTTGCTTGAAAAAAGGTCCTTTAGCTGTGGGGGTGCGGAAAGACAATGCAAAGACACAGCAGCGTTCAGCTCAAGTAAGGGTGCACAATTTGGTAGAAATAGCCAATTGTGCCAATTTGAAAGTCAGAATAATACAGTAGTTATCTCTGGTTTATGTGAAGAATTCACATGACTGGTATTGAGAGTCCACTTTGTCTTGTAGGTGGTTTATGTGTCCTGTCATCAATGGTATTGGTTAACAACTTCTCACCCAAACACAAAGCATTTGTTAGGGTTGTTCTTCAACAGATATAAATGATAGCGAGCATACTTCACATAATGAAAAGATAAAACTGACCAGAAAAGATTATCTTTCTGGGAATAGTGGGGTTGGGGCACTAAGAAGACCCAATACAAGACATATTGCCTCAGTAAAAGAAACCATAGCTTTTAGTTTGCAAGACCTGAGCAGAACTTACTGGAAAAGACCATTTTGCCAAAAAAAAGGGGGGAGCAGTAGGAAGAGATTTGAATTAATGTGATATCAGTTAGGAAGCTGTCAGGAAGACATGGAGGAGGATCTTATTTCAACAATAAATATGAAGTGACTGCCTTTACTGGTTTATAATTTATTCCTTAGGAGACCAAGTCTAAGATCTCACCAGGTTCACTTCACTGAGATTTGAGTTCAATAAGCAGTTGAATATTAGCCATCTCTGCATAGAGGGAAGTTGACCTAGCTTCTTAACAAATTTTTGATGACATGACAGGGTCATTGTCGATGTTCTAAAGACCCTTGAAACCCTAAGCCCATATTTACCCAGTTGGAATATGGTAGCGAAAAACCTTTTAACCAAGTGAATCAGGTGTCATTACAGTCTCTTTCAATATGGGGAATCTGGGAGAGAACAGTTTTAAGGTTTTTTTGATAGATACTTAGAACAACTTTTGAGCAGATTTTGAGCAATTGTGGCTTTCCTCTCAAGTGTGGCAACATTTCTTTTGATACTGGGATTATTGCAGGAGCAACCTGATCTTGAATTAAAATTACAGTCCTTTTAACACTCCAAAGCATTTGGCTGCATTTTCTTTGTAGACCACAAGGCCAAAAGTCCTTGAGCACTGCAGTTCAAGAAGGCCAAAGGAGATATAAATTGGGCATTCAAGCATAGCTGGTCTTCTTGACCAATTGTAGTTGTCTAACACATTTAGTAAAACTTCCAAAAGGAGCAGTTTCACAAACAGTCAATGTATTATATAGAATGTAGTACTTCTATTCAAGGTCAAAAAATCAAACACAGTAGTAGACACACTCAAGATCTTCATTGGGCCTAAAATGCCACTTTGGATCCCAGCCATATTGTAGAATTACATCTCCCTTTACCCATTGAAAAGTGGGGGAATCAGGTTATCTACCATTCTAAACATCTCTAAGAAGCAATATAGGCTTTAATTAAAGGTAAAGCAAATACTATTACTCATCCATTACCTTGTCATATTTTTATTATGCCCTGCAGTGCTGGAAATCTGTTTACCAGCACAAGCTTTCCCCTTGAGAAAGTGCAAGGGCCTCTTTTTTAAAGTATCTAGATTTCACATTTTTATTTGAATTGTCTTTGCAATCCAAGTGCTTTTAAGTATCTTACATAAAAAAATAAATATGCTGAAGTGTGGAAGTTATTTAAAAACCACTTAGAAGTTACACTTTTAGAAGAATCATTGAGTCCTGGAGCATATTTTAACAATAACAATATGACTTTAAAAACAGAGGAAGTCAGAAAGACCAACAGTTTGATGTATGAGATGCTGGTTAAAGCAGGTCTGACAGCTGCACTCAAATACTTGAATAAGAGTTTATCCAATCTGCTCTTAACCACTGCTTTTATGGATGTACAATAATCCAGCATTAGCTCATAATAGCCTCTCTAAACCATATGTCTTAAGTTATGCTTGAAAATTCCTGTTTTTGTTTCTGATTCAACATTTTATTTAGTCCAGTAAAAGGCATGGTCACTGGGGATCTCTTTGTATGAATCCATGTAGATTATGTAACTATAGTTATGAAGTCCTTATATTTTGATAAGGAAGTATGAAGATCTGTGCTGGATGAGCCCAAAGGCCTATCTCATCCCCCATCTTATTCCTGTCGTGTCTACCCAAGTGTGTGAGAAAGGCCTAGAAGCAATAATACCACCGGCTACTTACAATTCTGCTCTGATACCACAGGTAATGTGTAAACATCATTATAAGTAGCCATTGATAACCTTATCTTCCACACATGGATATAAACCCATTTTTAGACCGTCTAGGTTGGTGACCATCACTCTTTGTCTTGTGTTGCTCAAAGTCCTTTACATTTTTTATGTAATACTCCCTCGTGATTCAGAGCTTCTGCTATAGCTTTGGTATAGTTTGATCACTAAGAATTAATGCTACTTGATTAGAAAATCAAAGCAGCAGAAATGAAGGAAACAATGGTCACTCATCGTTACCTGATGGTTGGGAACATACTATGAAACGGGGTCACCATATCTGTTGGGGATTGAAACAAGAGACCTAAAATGGAAGCAGTTAAATTTAGCCAGTATGCATAATACTTGTATTTCAGAAGTAATTGGCTGAGGTCAAGACTTTTGCTGCTTTGGAACCAATAGTGCTTTGGAATGAGAATCTTCACATTCCTATTTGTCTACTAGGCTTCTGCTTACATTTTTAAAATAAAAACTACAGGTACATAGATGTGTATAGTTTCTTCCAGGAATCTGTAAAGCTGTCCTTGAAACATTGAACTAAGTACGTGATTCCTAAATTTACATTTCTTGTTGAAGTATTCTGTGAGTATGTTCCTGTACTTATCTTTAGTAGCACAACTTCTGATAAATAAACTTCTAATAACATTACAATGATGAGATGCCTTAACATAATTTAAAAGACAGGGAAAGGCTGGAATCAGGTGCTATTTTCTTGTAAGGTCACATTACATAATTATTCATAGGAGTTTAGAAAAAATGGAAATTTCAGCTGCCTGTTCTTTAGAAGCATAATTTTGCATGCTTGTGAAATGAAATGTTTTGAGGAGAGAGCAGCTGCAGTTACCACATCATGGGAATTCTGTATTTTAGAAACCAGTTGTGCTGAAAGAAGTAATGTTCTTAGGTTGGCCTATTATACCACACCAAAAACAAAACCCCATGATATAGATGCAAATCAAAGTTGCACTTTCTAATGTATATGTGTATCTGCAAACATATGGAAAAATAATGTAAGTCACCACACAGGCATATCACTATCTTGGGGAAGACTCTGAACCTGTGATTTGTATGCCAGCTCATTCTCCTCTTATCTAAGTGCTAAGGGTTGAAAGAAGTCTTCAAGGCACTTGGGGCATTCTTTTCTCCTGGTTGATGAAACTGGATGGAGACCAGGCGGCCCACAAAAAGAAGATCCCTTCAAATAGAGGACAGTTACCTATCTGTAAAGTGGGATACATTACATGGCTGTCCTGTTTGATTGCCGCATTGATGTAATCATGTTGCTTTTTTTTTCTTTTGTATTTTCTGCCTTTAAAAAGAACTCACTTGAAGCAAATGTGTGTTCATACTTAAAACTGAAAGACCCTCTGATTTTTTTAAAAAGTTCTAAAGATGTACTTTGTCTCTCCCGGGGTTAGGATGATAAGCCAAAATTAATTGAGCTAAAATACTGCTTTCATTAAAATCACTTAAGCTGAGTCTACCTTACATGAGATATATTTTCCTTAGCTCCATTTTACAGAAGATTAAGCTGGAAGTTCTCCTTTTTTCTCTCCACTTTCTTTACCATATGCCATTCTTATCAACGTGCAAGTCTTCAGTTAGGAATGATATACACTTTACCTCTAAAATATCACATTGTGTCAATGCTTTGAGGGTTTTTTCCTCTTTTCTACATTGTCTCTGTAAGTGCTTTTTCCTGTGTTCTCTTTTTTCCTAACTACTGTAGTTAACGAAAAATGCTGTAGAGACAATATTGCATGATGATTTATCATTCTCAGCCATAATAGTTACCTTTTCTTCTAACATTTATTTTCCATGATCCCTTTCCTCTTCTGTCCTTCCAATCCATTCTCATATGTAGATATGAGAATGGACTGTACAATACACAATACCATGTACAATGTAATAGAATTCTTTCTACTGAGATTGTTGTATTCAGAATAGTGCACCTTTATCTTTCAGAAACATAAACATCAATCAAGGGGCACAGCCAGTTCACAAGTAAAACAGTTAGCTGGGCTGCATCAGGGCGGTTGTTAAAATGCTTTGCATTTTCATCTAGAATACATTTGTAGAATTGGCCAGAGGCAGCCTGGCGCCTTCAAAGTAATATTGCTTGATGCTTTTAGCAGCAGGGCCACCTCCCTGGCACTACTGCAAATTAGAATGAAAATGGAATGATTCTGGCCTCCTCGATATATCATCTTGTTAATACTGATTACTATACAGTTTGGGAAACAGTCTGTGTAAACCTCAGATTAGAACTCTAAGAGTCAAATGATATTTTCCCAGTTGGTTCCCTTAATTCCTACCTTCTTTCAGTTAATAGTTTTCCTTTCATCTTATCTGCAAACTCAGTCCTTAAAGCAATTCTAGCCATGACTGAATGTTGTTTGAACACATCCACTGTCTCTTACACCAGCTTTCCAAGGATGCTGCCTGAAGTAGAAGTTTAATTGGTTCACCATCTAGAATTCTAGCCCAACTCTTGGCAGCAGTGTCTCTTTGCTGCTAGGCTGGGTGGCTACTACTTTTGAATGGCTCAGCATTGGTTGTTTGTTTTTTTTCTGACAGCGCTAATATTATTTATTCTTCATCTCCCAACCTGATAGTTTCTGTTGAGTTATTATAACAACTCTTCATTGCCCATTTAGCATTCACTTTGGGGAAAGGCATTTATGATAAAAGCAAAACAAAAACTCCGCTGAAACACATGGCCTTAGTGCTGCTGATTATCTTGGAAAAATAATGCCAAGACAAGTATCTTTTGAATGTCTTGTTGATTTGTTTCTTCTCTTCCTTCCCCTACCCCACCTTCTCAAGATGCTGAATGTATCCCTTAAATAGTAGAGAGTTTACATTAGTTTTAATATTTAAATTCAATTATTTAAAAATGTTGCTGCATCAGTCAGAATGTTCCATCTTACGTGTTGTTTATCTATCATTTACAAGTTCTTCTATGTGGGTTGGAAGGAAAGGTGCTTACATGTTGTACCCTTCGACTTAGTAACCAGACCTCCAGCAGAGGTCAGGTTACTCTGTATTTCAATAAAGGCAGACCACTTTGATGGTTTATATGAATACCTCCCATGTTACTTTCTCTTATGCTTTCCCCTAGTACACCTGATGGTATATGTGACAAAATTTGAATCACTGATTTCAGAGCCAGAGAAAAACAGGCCTCTAGCTAAACAGTGTACCTGGATCAGTAAGCAAGTATTCCCCACAGAAGTGTGCAGCTACTGTTCACTTCAGTGGGAGAAAATAGCATGGTATCCACTTGTACATTGATGGGAAAAACCTGTCCCCTCTTCACTTCCACAGTATAAGCACAATGATGCTCCAGTCGCCCTCAAAATAACAAACATTTCGCTGTAAGCAAAATAACATCATGTTTTTATGGATTGATGAGTATGTATATTCTAGTGATACCAGCTAAAGCTTGTACAGATTCACCATCTAGGAATCTCTTTTGTCTTTCATTTGCATCTGCTGCTTTTATCTCAGGCCATTAATTTATGGCTTTTGCTTGCTTCCCTCCTGATGCAAAGAGGAAGTGATGTCTCACTTTCTCTGTTTCCCTTCCATCATTAGAACAACTTCTGGTCTAAACAAACATCTCAGTTACCTATTAAAGAGGGGGAGAAATAAATTTAAGGATTAACATTCAGTGGCACAAATTGCCAAACATCGGCTGGGTTTTGTCGACTAATTTAGGTCATTTTGGTACGTTTTCCCCCCCACATTATGTCAGGGATGCACATTTAAGTACCTGTAATTTGTAGAATTCTGCTGTGTGGCCATCTACAGCCTTGTCCATCTTGAATGCATTCCAGTCTGTTATTCTCAGAATCAGCTACGCTGTTGCTACAATTCTTCAAACTGGAAAGCATTCACTATTTGAATCACTAGACACGGAAATTAAATAGGAGACGATGGCTTATATATTATTTAGAATCTTATCCTATGACAATGTATCTTTTTTCCTCCCCTCTTTTCAGTTCAGACTTTTGAAAGAAACTCTTCCCTTCTGGCCTAGGCAAGAAACACTGCACCTCCCAATACTCCTGTACTGATATTGCATTTACACACAAGATGAGGATGTGCACAGGTCAGAAATTTTGGGTAAATTGATAGATTAGATCTATCAAATCTAGATTCGACCCATCAGATCTTTGACCAGACACATCTTTGTAATGTATCACTTCCAGAAATGTTTAAACGATCATGGGAGGGACTTAAAGGGTATTGAAATACATGCCACACTTTCTTACCAATACTTTACTGCTGTAGCAATGTAAAATGTATAATGTACAACTTGACCAGCATATTAAATTGCTTTATTTAGCATATTTATGAAATTTACAGAGTAACACTGTACATATTTGTCGTCTCTGAGCTCTGCCAGATGGCATTTGTTCTCCATAATGTACTTCACTCTATACTGATTTTATCACTTTGTTTCTAACCATGCACATGATGTCCCTCCTGTCTTGTGTAATACAGTGAGTTTTCCTGTGACTTTAAGTGATTTTCTTCCTACCAGAAAATGGGGATTATTATTATCTCATTTTGTTCCAGGAGGCAGAATATAGCACTAGGTTGCATTTCGTTGAAGTTCACATCTGCAGCAAGAGCTTCCCAGTTGGAAGCTTTTAATTAGCTCTTGAAAGCACTCAGAAAACAAACAAACAAAATTCCCAGCTCCACCACAAAAGCTCCAGCAGGAATGTTGATATCTTTAATACTTTTCCCCCTTCAAAAGGAATCTTAAGATTTTTTTTAATTTTAAGAGAGGAGAAATAGATTTGTTGGGATGCAACTCCCAACCCAATGCATGGTCCTCTAGCACCTTGCAGCAAAAATGTGGGGGACAGGCACATGCTTCATCTGGAAGAGTCTCGGTTTCATATGGAACTTCCTTTCAGGTAAAGGTGCATAGAATTGATGCCTCAAAAATGTAGATGCCTTCAAAATTGTGAATATATCCAGTAAAAAAAGGGAGCTGCAACATATTGCATGATATTCTGCCAAAGCCCATGTGCCTTACCTTTCACCAGCTAAGGGATAAGTGGAAATAGCCATCCATACATTTTACAGTATAAAAAGTAAATGACCAAAACAGATATGGCTGATGACTTGTAACTGAAATGGGAAGCATTGGGGAGCTGCAATTTTAGGCGGGCACACACAAACAAACAAACCATGTGCCCTTCACATCTCTGGATACATCATTAATCCCAGTCTGTTTATGTGCAATCTGTGGTTAAGAACCATCAGATGCCCAAAGCAGAGGTTTAATATTAGCTCAAATACTGTAAAAGAGGCAGTTGAAAGATTCATTAAGCAAGTGTTAAGAATTCAGGTGATGTACATGAGCTTCTTCTTGAAGGATTATTTCACCTGTGCAAACTCTGTTTATTTTCCCACATGACTGTGTGCGTAACTATAGTATTACATGGAAAACATCAATGTGAACCATAAAGAAGAAATGCAGCAGTTTTTCTGAATATGACAAATGGAATGATATAGCCAGCCTTTCAGTGCCAGGATGAGATCCTGAGAGTATCTGCATGCAGTGAATGCACTCTGTCTCTGAGCTGTGTCCCTTCCCCTTCATAACTGAACATATTACATCTTTACAAATGTTTAAGAATGTAGAAAACCCCATGGAACCAAACATGACTCTTGATCCATCTGCTTCAAAGTTGTTGATACCAGTAGGGAGATGAATGAAGCAGCGTGTAGCTCACCCCCCAGAGTTCCTCTTCTGGCCCTCCCAGAATAATGAGAATAATAACAGAAAAAGCTTGTCCATTTTCTCTCCCATGTGAGAGAATTGCACCTATAGGGATATGATTCTCCTCTGAAACAAAATATTCGTTGGCAGACAATATTTTTCTGAAAAACAATTTTTTAAAAAAAAAAATCAGAAGTGATATTTTATTTCCTGTTCAAACATGGGAGGGCTTTTGTGCAGACCTTGAAAGGCCCTAGAAATGGGGAAATGGCCTTCGGTGTCTGGAGCTTGTCCTCTCTGATCTAGAGTAGAGGGGCATGGTTCTCCAGTGAGTCAACATGCATCTTATCTGGAGATGCCAGGAATGGGACCTGGAACCTTCTACCGGTCAAGCTTCCACTGAGCTGTGTCATATTTGCTGCCAGTTCGTGTTAGTGTTTCATTGCACAGGTATCTACCCATGCATCTGTGGAAGAAAATAAGGCTTTGAATTTGTATCATCTCACAACAAGAATACAGTACTGAATCTGATTGTATAATGTGGCAACTTTAATTAGTCACCCGTAAGAGTGATTTGCTACAAGACTGACAAATGCTAGTTAATATCACTCTTGAAGAAGAATTTCAATTTATGACATGAACATGTGTGTGTGCTACTATCACTATGCATTTTGCTTTCATGCATTTTGCTATGATAGGTTTTATTCTAGGAAGATACCTGTGATTTTTCATTCTTATTGACAGTGTCAATTGCGCAGCAATTACAAGACCAGTGGGGTATCTCACCAAGAGTCTCCCAGACATTCCTGTAATATTTTTGCCTGGATTTACCTAGAAGAAATGAGGCTTTCAAGGGTGGATGGCATGTCATGACACTACAATAATAACTGTTCACATTCCCTGTTTTTGAAGGGGACAGGGAAGGGATACATTTTAGAAACACGTTTAGGGTATGTTCTCTGGGAAAATTCCATTGTTTGATATGAAAAGAAACTGGGGGTTGCAACAAAGAGGGATGGCAAAATTTGACAGAGCTGGCAGGTAAATATTGGCTTTAGACAAACAAGTATCTATAAATAACTTCTGTGCTCCAGAAACTCCACAGATGGTGATGGGGCTGCCAGGCTATTGATTTAGCCAGAGTACTATGTGCTAAAAAGCACAGCTGTCGGCTTTGCTGGTCTCATTCTGAGGGATGGTGCTGCTCCTGCTGAGAGCTGTGTGGCTCTCTACCATTTTTTTCTCTCTCCAAGCAGAAAAGTTAGGACGATGAAAATCAGGCGAAACCTTGAAAGAGGAGTACTACCCAAAAAAAAAAAAAGGAAAATATGAATTATGAGAAACATTATTAGCCTCCTGCAGCTTGCCTGACCTGTCTGTATTAACTCATCCATTTTCACTAATTCAAAGGATTCCATCCCACTGCAGGGGGAATCTTCTTAGCTCAAGATATATATGTGTGTGTTTAAACGGAGCAACAGAGTGAAAGGAAATGTTCAGAAAGGAAAAGGAAAATCTTTTCTTTCCTTTCCTTACACCCTCCCTTTAGCTCTAGGCAGTATTAAGTCAAATTAAAATATATCGTTCCCTAACCCGTTGACTCATACAAAGGATGAGAAGACAGAGAAAGGCAGAAAGACATGAATCAAAGCAATTTCAATAACTGTAGTCACAGGACATCATTCATCTGCGATTGTACAGATCTGGGGCTACATAAATTGTGACCTGTCAAACTAAACATAGCCCACCAAGCAAACATAGCCCGTAGCCTAGCAGGGGTTCATTATAGATGTTAAATTTGTTCCCTGCTTGGAGTGGCAGAAGCAGGGGTGGCTGTCAAGGATAGGATAAATTTTAATACATGGCCATGCTCAGCTGGGTAGGTCACAGATGGTGCATCCCTAGTAAAGATTGCCTTTTACTATATGTTTACAGTATTTAAATTATCTTACAGTGTGTCAATCCCACTAAATCAAAGGACAATTCAAACATTGGGGGGGGGGTGAGGTGAGCAACATTTGGCCCACCAGATATTTGGGGCTGTGACGGGCATAGTTGTTTACTTTGTGGCATTTGTAGACCCCAGATTTCTGGAGGGGCATGATTTCCCCATTTCTCTGCAAATAGTGATGGATAGTTTTAGTGTAACTTAATTGACATGCATATTTTGTATTTTCATATGGTACACTATCACATAATTCAGAGACTGTGCAGAGGAAAATCTAATTTTTATGGGCTTCCTTTGCTAGCTGGATAGCTCAGTGAGTTAAGTATCTGGCTGTAGAACTAGAGACTGGGAGTGTGATTCCCCACTGGGGCTCCTGGGAGAAGGCTAGTTCTTCTAGGAGGAACAATGTAGTTTTGGGCAATTGGTATGATTCCATAGTGCCACTAGGAGCTGGTAAACCACTTCTGAGTACTCTTTACTTAGAAAAAGGTCACCACAAGTCAGAATTGATTTGATAGTGTGTACAGTAGGGCTGCCATATCCTCAGGATTGTTATTCGTGGTTTCACTTATCCATGGTTTGCCACAGCCCTATATATAATATACAAGAGCACTCCATTGTGGCCTTTGTCCCACCTCCTTGTATGTTGTATGTAAAAGTGTTGCCATTATATCCATGGTTTTAGGCATCCACAGTAGATCATATAACCAATCTCCTGTGGATACAGGGATTCTACTGTAATTATTTACTCATTTGTTTATTACTCTGCTGAGTATTCTGCTGATGCCATTGTGCAAGCCAGGGATTGGCCCACTGAAACAAACAGGGCTTACATTCATCTAAACAGGTGCCAGATATCTCCTTATACACATCCAAAAGAACCTGACCATACACACAGTGGGTTTTTGTATAGCTGAGGGGACAAAAAGGATTCTGCTCTCTGTTTTCTTTTCCATGCACATCCAATTTTAACTACTGCTATTCCTTCTCTCATGATAATTGCTTTCCAGGTGTGATTACTAATGTGCTGCGCCTTCCTCAGATAACTCCCTTTCTATAACACTTAAGGAATAAAATGTTCTCCAATCCCCACCAAAAAACATCCCAAAACAGAGTACTGATCCTAGTCCCCCAATTTATTTTCAGGCCATATTCTCATCAACCTACGAACACCTCAGTTTGTTTCATCAGCTTTTCTGCTTGCACTTTACAACTACATTATTGTAATGTAACCCAGATAATGATGAGCTTCTCTTTAGAAATGTCACTTTTCATGTCATCAGCTTCTTCAAAGGGATTAACCAAAAAAAAAACCCCACCCCTGTCTCTCCAAGGAAACAAGGAAAAATTGATCTAGTGCTTTAAAAAAATTGAAGTGACTTATAATTGCTTCTTACTAATTAGAGGTTTGTTGATTGATGGTTCTACCACTTAGAATATTCCTCTCTCAATCTGATTTTAGATAACAGATTTTGGCTTAAAATAACATCTGAGTAACTGAGCTAGAACATATTTTCTGCCTCATCCAGTATAAAACCCTCAGAATCCCATCTAGATGATAATCTACAGGTTCATAATGTTCTATCTTATTTTTAGTATCATGGAAGATTGAAAATTCAGAACAATGTATTTTCCTTGTTGGAGGTTGCACACTTTAGAAATAATTTAAGAATTAATGGTTGTCCTGATCAGAGAAAAGAGCAAAAATCACCACAGCATAAGGATAACAGAACTAACAATATCATCCATGAGCTTTGGTTGTGTGTGAGAGCATTCAGAAGAATCAATTTGCCTCACAAATTTACCCAGTATTACCATGTGAGTAATTTTATATCTAACTTCATTCCCCACTGGTTTACCAAAATACATTTGCCCTCTTTGGATTGTATATATTCTGAAATAACTTGGTAAGTGGGCACAGCCTTTTGTCTGCCTAGAATATAATTATGAAATACAGCTAACTTTATTAATATTATTATGAGCAAATTAATTATAGGCTCCATAACTGCTGGAAACAAATGGACAGCACTGCTTTCATTTAGTTTTCTTTATTCTCTGTGCACATTTCCTCCAAAGATTATTTTGCACTGCTTACATACTTATATATAATTAGGCCAATTCTTTTCTCACTAGAGGCTGAAACTCAGAACATTATTTTATCTTTATGTTATAACTCCAAATTGCTTCTCCCAGGGTGTTTTTCTCTTGAACCTGCAATAGACTGATTGGCAAAATCTGGTGTATAATTGTGAACAAAATCTTACCTATGAAACTTAGTGCTAAATTTCTAGTTTGCACATAGTTTGCATAATAATCCCTGCACAATTAAAATGGTGTTCTAAAATATTCCTTCTAAATCTTGACATGAACAAAGAAAAGTCAAAATCTATAGGTAGAAAGGGAAAAGATGGAATAAACTAACTTCAGCATATGGCCTATGCCTGGAGAGTAGTGTAGTGTATTATGGTGTGAACACTGTTTAGATACTGCTTGATTCAAAAGTATGTCTGACTTTCTGTCATTTGGTTTTCTTTTATCTTCATAAGGAAACTCGTTGTTTATAGAAACAGAAAAGTTTTGCCCTGTCTCTGCATAATATTTACCAGAAACGAAGAGTCTGGGGTAACACTACAAATACTCCTCCCCTCCTCCCCTTTTCTTAGGCTGGTTCAAGTACAATGGTGCCCCGCTTGACAATTACCTCGTTAGACGAGGAAATCACTTAATGATGAAGTTTTTGCAATCGCAAAATGTTTTTAATAGGGAAAAATCGCTTCATGACGATCGGTTCCCTGCTTCGGGAACCGATTCTTCTCTTAACGACGGTCGAAACAGCTGATCGCCGGGCTTTCAAAATGGCCACCTGCTGTGTAAAATGGCTCCCTGCTGTGTTTTAGGACGGATTCCTCACTTTACAGTCACCAAAAATGGCCGCCCTATGGAGGATCTTCGCTGGACGCTGAGGCATTTCGCCTGTTGGAATGCATTGAACCGGTTTTCAATGCATTTCAATGGGATTTTTACTTTCGCTTGACAACAATTTCATCCTACAGCGATTTTGCTGGAACAGATTATCCTCGTCAAGTGAGGCACCACTGTATATGCATTGAGAACACCCCCATACCCCTGAGCTTCTTCAAGGGCCACGTTTGTCTGTTTCTCAATTAGAGTTCTAACTGCCACAGCATTAAGCCTCAAACTTTTTAAAAGGCCCCAGAAAGCTTTAGCACAGAGTAAAAAGACACTGAGCACTGCTTGCATATAGCAAACTGAGGATTTTATACTGGATGAGGCAGAAGAAAATGGTACATGTGACATCCATTAATTCTAATGGTTATAGATTACTGAGGAATGAGAGTGCTGTAGGCTTTTGTACTATAGTAAATGTTTTTCAGAGGTACACATTTTTCCACATGGCAACTACTGGCCAAGAAAATGGGTGTTCATGGCTTTCCTGTTTTGGTTTGTAGCATAATTCTGATCAATCCAAGTTACTTGGTCTTGACACAGAGCTTAATAAACCACATGCTGAATACCTCAACAGAGGATTATTGATGTCTTGTTGCTTTACAGTTAGGTACTAATACTAGGCTTTAGCTTGGGCTGATGTTTTGCCACATGTTGTTGTTGTTTAGTCGTTAAGTCGTGTCTGACTCTTTGTGACCCCATGGACCAGAGTGTGCCAGGCCCTCCTGTTTTCCACTGCCTCCCGGAGTTGGGTCAAATTCATGTTAGTAGCTTCGATGACACTGTCCAACCATCTCATCCTCTGTCGTCCCCTTCTCCTCTTTCCTTCACACTTTCCTAACATCAGAGTCTTTTCCAGGGAGTCTTCTCTTTTGATGAGATGGCCAAAGTATTGGAGCCTCAGCTTCAGGATCTGTCCTTCCAGTGAACACTCAAGGTTGATTTCCTTCAGAACGGATAGGTTTGATCTCTTTGCAGTCCAGGGGACTCTCAAGAGTCTACATGGTACTTAATCATATGGTACTTAACCACACTGAGTGGTAAATAATCCAGACTTTTGATATGTGAATTAACCTGGATTCTACAAATAGACTCTATAAATAGATCAAGACCTTGAAAGCCCAAAAGCTGAAATCATTTTTTCCTTGAAAATATTAAGCCTGCAATCTTACTGGGCACCAGCACAGCATAACACTCTGCCAGCATAGTAAGATGGGATCTCCCACTTGCACAGTATATATTGCCAATATACTGTACAGGCACAGATGCCCACTGTGAATTAACAGTTTATACGTCGACAAAATAGTCCTGGGTGCCTCTCTGCACAAGTGCCATAAAAATGTTTATAAAAGCTTGCACTGTGTCTGCTTCATGAGCAGCTTAACTCTAAAAGATCCCTGTCTCAATCACTAGCCTTCATATGTGTGGGGGATATGACACTGCCAGCAGTGAACATCCTTAACAGCATGGCTCATATGCAGCTATTTTAACTGCATGCCAGCAACACAGAGTTCCTCCTTCTGTTCAGGGATCCAACTGTTTTTTGGCTGACTGTGTGGGCAACCTGCATTCCCCACTTATTCTTTGCAATTTAGATACTCCAAATGCTGTGGAGATGCATAAGAAAAAAAGGCATTTTATGGCATTCTGTCTTGTTTCAGTGGCATAGTCTCTTCTAGGTTTATAAAAATTAGACCATAACCCTAGAGTTCAAAGGAGTATTAATATTACTGAGGAATTCTGGTTCATTTATGGAGTGCATCATTCATCACAATCTGCTGGAAAATGATATCTTTCAATGTTTCTCCCATCTGCCAAAAAGCATTGTGAAAAGAGGAAGGAATCATGTATACCAGCAGTTACCAAATGTGTGTATTATTTCATTGTCACTGAAAGTGTTTCTGGACCACCACTTAAATAGCTCATTTAACATAAGAACATAAGAAGAGCCCTGCTGGATCAGGCCAAGGGCCCATCTAGTCCAGCTTCCTATATCTCACAGTGGACGCACCAGATGCCCCTGGGAGTGCACGAGACAACTAGGTATTAAATGAGACAAATGACAGCATTCCCTCAGATAGTCAGTGGAGCTAAGCTTTCTTCCCTCCATATAACAATCACATATGCTCTTCTCTTTACTCTTTATTAAGAAATTGTTAATGTCTAAAAATAAAGGTGCCTCATCTTGCTAGTGACTAGGGTGCCCTTATTTATTTATTTGTTTGTTTGTTTGTTTGCTTGCTTGCTTGCTTGCTTGCTTACTTACTTACTTACTTACTTACTTACTTACTTACTTACTTACTTACTTACTTACTTACTTACTTACTTATATGCCTCCTACATTACCCAAAGGTCTCTGGGTGCCTTACAACAATTAAAATACAGTTAGAAAGATAAAGCAATTAAAATATATACTCTAAAAATTGCCATCAGGACCCACAGTTGATATTATTTCAATTAAAAGCCTTCTGGAACAGGAAGGTTTTGACCTGGTGCTGAAATGTCATCAGCGTTGTCGCCAGACGAATTTCAGTTGGGGTGGTGTTCCATAATGTGGGGGCTGCTGCCGAAAAGTCCCTTTGTCTACAAGCCATCCCTCTTATCTCCTTGAGGGACAGCTCTTTCAAAAGGGCCCCCTGGCTAGATCTTATCTCCTGGGTAGGTTCATATGGAAGGAGGAAGCCCTTCAGGTATCCAGGGCCCAAGCCGTTTAGGGCTTTATAGGTCAAAAGAAGCACTTTGAATTGGGCCCGGGCAGCAACTGGTAGCCAACATAATTTAAACAGAATCGGCTTGATATGTCCTCTAGCAGCCCCACCACTCACCAGCCATGCAGCTCGATTCTGGACCAGTGGCAGTTGCTGGACTGTCTTCAAAGGCAACCCACATGTACAGCGCATTGCTGTAATCTATATGAGATGTTACCAGTGCGTGTGTAACTGTCATGAGACCCCACTTGTCCAGGTAGGGCCGTAGCTGGTATAATTTCCACAGCTGAAGGAAGGCACCCTGGCCTCCGAGTCCACCTGGTCTTCCAGAGTTAGACTGGGGTCCAGGAGCACCCCCAGGCTGTGGACCCTGTCCCTTAGGGGGAGTGTAACCCCATTCAGGGCAGGGAAATGTCCCTCTAGCCTGTCCAGTGAAGCACCCACTAACAGCACTTCCATCTTGTCTGGACTGAGCTTCAATTTATTAACTCTCATCCGGTCCCATTATCAGGCCCAGACACAAGTTCAGCACAGAAACTGCCTCACCTGGATTGGTGGAAAACAAGAGGTAAAGCTGAGTGTCATCAGTACAGTATATTGCTGACTCCTCAGCCCAAACCTCCTGATGACCTCTCCCAGTGTTTCCATGCAGATGTTAAACAGCATGGGGGACAGTATTGAGCCCTGAGGAACTCCATGACATAAAGGCCATGGGACAGAGCAACTGTCCTCCAGTACCACCCTGTGGACATGGTCAGCCAGGAAGGAGCAGAACCACCATAAAGTGGTGCCCCCAACTCCCAAGCCAGCCCGCCTATCCTGAAAGACATAATGGTCGATGGTGTCGAAAGCCGCTGAGAGGTCCATGAGTATCAACAGAGTCACACTCCCCCTGTCTCTCTCCCCGCAAAGGGCAACCAAGGCAGGGTGACCAAGGCAGTCTCCATACCAAAACCCGATTGAAATGGATCCAGAAAATCTGTTTCATCCAGCAGCGCCTGGAGTTGCCCGGACACAACCCACTCCAACACTTTGCCCAAATAAGGGAGATTCACCACTGGTCGGTAGTTAACCACCAGCCTTGGGTCCAGGTTAGGCTTTTTTAGGAGTGGCTGAATTACCACCTCTTTCAGAGTGGTGGAGACCACTACCTCTCACAAAGAGGCATTCATAGCCTGCTGGACCCAGGTGTGAACCCCCCTGGCAGATCTTCCAATTAGCCAAGATGAGCAAGGGTCAAGCAGAGTGATGGTAGAACAGACAGATCCGAGCACCCTGTCCACATCCTCAGGTCTCAGCAATTGAAACTGATCCATTAATACTTGACCTAAGCACGGCACACTGGACAATCCTCTGATTCTGCAGTAATGGTGGAGTCCAACCCACTGCAAATCTGAGTGATTTTCCCATCAAAATGAATGGCAGACTCATCACAGTGAGCTGATGAGCAGTCCGGGACCTCCACCGGATTTCCCGATTAAAGAAGATCCCGGACCACCCGAAACAGCTCTGCTGGATGACATTCTGAGGAAGCAATACGGCTGGAGGAATATTGCTGCTTTGCCAGCCCTATTGCACGAAATAGGCCCAATAATGGACTCTAACTCGTGTTTAATCGGGCTCTCAGCAGGATTTCCTCCACCTGCGCTCCAGCCGTCTCCCCTCTCGCTTCATTGCACGCAGTTCAGAAGTATACCAATGAGCTGTCTGGGCTCTGTGTGCAAGGAGAGGGCGCTTAGGCACAATCGCCGCCTGGGTCATCTCCCTGTTCCATAGGGTGACCTGAGCTTCGACAGGAGTGCCAACCATATCAGACAGATAATCCCCCCGAATATTCAGGAAACCATCCGGATTCATTAGTCTCTGAGGGCGGATCATCTTAATAGATCCCCCACCCTTGTAGAGGGGAGAAGAAGCTAATAGACTAAACTTGACCAGGAATGGTCAATAAATGTTAAGGACAAAGGCCTTTAACATTTAAAGCAGGCAAATACATATGTTCATTTTCTTCTGTTGAAGCCTGAGGCTCACAGGAAGCAGACACTGTGACACCTAGTCTCCTCTAAGAGGGTCAGATTCAGTTAAATCAGATCAGGTCATGTCTTTCTAAGCAGAGGTCATGAAACACCGGTGGTGTTTTTAAAGGGTCCTTCCCTGATTCTGTATTTCTTGCTTCTACAAGAGTTAGGGAAATGGACACACTGTTTGGGACTTGTCTTCTGACTCCAAGGATGATAATAGGATATAGGAAAAATGGCAATTGTTCTCTTCTGGGTGGAGCAGCTGGCATTTAATCTTCCTCTACATTGTCTTCAGGGTGTTTTGAGGGCCTAAAGATAGGGTGATGACATGGTTCATGTGAGCAGCTAAATGTAACTTGATGTTTCAGAATGTGGGAGCATTAAAATCTCATGTCTTTCTTTTCTTTACCTTTGCCTTCATTTTTACAGTACATATTCCAAATACAACAAAGCCCTATGTCTCCTGTGGTACATTTTAAAGTGTCGTATATGAAAGCAATGTTTTCTGTGAGTACCTACAGATGTGTGCATAAATTATGACTTGGAACTACAGCCACTTTCCTACATCTTTATTGTGCATTTGAAAGCTGTACTGACCAGTGATTAAAATGCTGATGCGCTTGTCACCATCGCGTATCTTCTTACAGATTTAATTTAAGTTGGATATTTTCTGGGTCTTTTTGTTTGTCTGTTTAATGTCTTGGTTATTGTTTACTATTGAATCTTCATTTGTGTTGTGGATGCTTTTATTGTACGCCACCCAGTAGCGGCCTGGGCAAGGTAAATATTTAATTAATTAATTAATGCTTACCCGTACTTCAAGTATATTTATTATCCACGTTTTACATATTTAAAGCACCAGTGTTGCATTGTTAAATGTATTGATATACTTGTATTCCATCATATGCTTTTTCTTGGGGCACTCTGAGGCTGTATAGCTTGCCCAAGGCTGCATAGGCTGGCTCTTCTCCTGGGAGGTACAATGAGGAATCGAACCCCCACCGCCTGGCTCCACAGCCAGGTACTCAACTCAGTCCAGCAGGAGTATTTCTTCATTATAGCTGCAATGTTGCAAGAGAAGCCTTGTAATGACTTTTTACCAGCTTTTCAAGAAATATTGGTTGCCTTTATGGGAATGTATGAAGTCAGACTCAGTTTTGCCTACATAAATTTCCAGTGGCTCACCAGGATTTCAGTTAGAGGTCTTTCCCAGCCATGCCAAGATAGTCCATTGCTTAAATCTAGACCTTCTTTATGCAAAGTGTGTGCTGTGCAAGAAAGCTGGTTCATCCATACAGAAACCAAATGATCATCTATGCCAGTGGTTCTTAACCTTGGGTTACTTGGGTGTTTTTGAACTACAGCTCCCAGAAACCCCAGCCAGCACAGCTGGTGGTAAAGGCTTCTGGAAGTTGCAGCCCAAAAACACCTGAGTAACCCAAGGTTAAGAACCACTGATCTATGCAGAGCTCTCTGTGCTTGATCCAAGCAACAGATTATCTCGGGAGAGGGAGGGCCCCCCAGAATTTCCAAGTAAGAGGCCACATCGTAGTTGAAACCTGGACTCTCCTACATATATGACCTTACTTGTTCCAAAGCCTTGGGCTCTTTACAAGACGGCTGAATGTGTTAATACTTAGAATAAACATGTGCTAATATTTGCATAAACTTGAAAGGAAGGTTTAAAAGGGGGAAGACCATTCTTCTGTTTCAGTGTAGCATAGTTTCATCTTGCCATAGCCGTGATAGATGCATTAGAAGTGTTTTATAACATCAAAATTCTTCAGCAGCCTTTAGATCCAGCTGCATTTAACAGATTGCAACCTCGTTTTAATGGAGCCTGAAGCCTTTCTGCTATGGAAAATAGCAACACTTATCTAAATCTCTTGTTGAAGATTTTTTTTTCCCCTAACAAGGCACTTTCCTCCTCCTGGGGAAAGATGAAATTCGGAAGGTTTGCTTGAAGGTATCGTTTTCCACAGTTCATCTACTTTCACATATTCTGCTTATCTACAGGCATTTCAAAGATGTAGATGGATAAAGGTACAAAGATGTAGTGGATAAAGTGACAGACTAGGACTCTGGAGAACAGAGTTTGAATCCCCACTTGGGCATGGAAACTGAGTGGGGGATGGAACTGTTAAAACCACTCCTTGAATTTCTCACCTAGGAAGCCCTATTATGGTCACTATGAGTGGGTTCTGACTTTACAGCACAGAACACACACACATATACACAGAGATGAACAGTCCACAACTCATGATCACTTGGGTGGTGACTATGCAATGGATGCTTCAACCTGCAGCAAATACTGAAATATGAGAAAATTGTATTCTTAATTTTATACCATTGGGACCGAAATAGTGTGCTGCACAGTTTTTCCATAAGAAGAGCCCTACTGAATCAGCCCAAGGGCCCATCTAGTTCAGCTTCCTGTATCTCACAGTGGCCCCACCAGATGCCTCTGGGAGCACCCGAGACAACTAGATACCTGTCTCCTGATGCCACTCCCCTGCATCTGGCATGTTGAGGCACCTGCCTTTTAAGCCTGGAGATTATATATCCCCAGCATGGCTTGTAACCTGCGATGGACTTTTCCTCCAGGAATCTGTCCAATCCTCTTTTAAATGCATCTAGGCCAGATGCCATCACCACATCCTGTGGCAAGGAGTTACACAGACTAACAACATGCTCAGTAAAGAAATATTTTCTTTTGTCTGTTCTCACTCTCCCAACACTCAAATGGAATAGATGTCCCCTGGTTCTGGTATTGCGTGAGAGGGAAAAGAGCTTCTCTCTGTCCACTTGGTCCATTCCCTGCATAATTTTATATGTCTCAATCATGTCCTTTTCTCTAGACTAAAGAGCCACAAATGCTGTAGCCTTTCCTCATAAAGGAGGTACCCCAGCTCTGTTATCATTTTAGTTGCTCTCTTCTGGACCTTTTCTAGTTCCACTATGTCTTTTTTGAGGTGAGGCGACCAGAACTGTATGCATATCCAGGTGCGGTCTTACCAGCATTTTGTACAATGGCATTATAATGTTGGCTGTTTTATTTTCAATCCCCTTTTTAATAATCAACAGGGGTAGATGGAATAACTGCTCCCTAAATATCTTGCTTATCTTAAAAATTCAATTAAGGTTGTTATAAGTCATTTCTAACTTGATGGTATGTAACACACACAATTATCATTTTAAAACTACCCATGTTTTTAACATTTCATTTTAAAACTACCCATGTTCCCCAGTTAAAGTTGCAGCCCTATTGCCTCCCATGAACAGGACTGATGTTTGCTCAGGTACTCTACAACACCCATGTGGCTTAGCAACCTTGGAAATGGCACCCCCACACCGGGTAACAATACCTTGACCACACTTTGTGATGTCACTTTTCATCAACTTTATAAAGTCTCCAGCAGAGACTTTAGGTAGAGTCATCATGTCCTCAACAGAGGAAAGCAGCTTGGCAACAACTCCTGAAAGCCAAAAAGTGGAAAAGACAGAAAACCTTTCCTCGAACAAAACAACTGGGGCGAGGAAGTCAAATCTATTTCACTGGAATGAGCAGGATGCTTCCGACATAGAGGTGGGTGAGGAAAGTTTTCTTCCAGGTACTCCTTTTAAAAATCTGCTTGTAGGTTTCCCAAAACATCCTATTGGGCATCCTAAAATACACCTTTGTTTTTTGGATCCTAAAGGGCTGCTTTAATTTCATTGCAGAAATACCAAAAGCTTCTGCAATGAAGTGGTAACTTCTGAAAACCAAAAAGTGCAAAAAGCAGAAGAGCTTTCCTCCAACAAAACATCAGGTGAAGTATTCTAAAAGTTTGGGGACTGGAATAGGTGGCAGGAAAGGATCACCAGTGACCACAAGTTACAATGACTCTGAAGAAGATATGAAATTGGAGGCATGACACCATCATCAGAAATGGAAGATAAAAGGCAGCTTCATCCAGCACTTTGTCAGTGGCTTGTGCTTAGGAAAGGAAAACTCTGACTTCAAACCCCCACTGAGGTGCCACCATCGTCCTCCATGCCGTGAGGGAACAGGCCGGGTAGGTGGGACTCGTTCAGCCCTGGAAGGCAGCCCATCTAAGAGAAGGAAAACTCTGACTTCAAACCCCCACTGAGGCGCTGCCATCAGCCTCCAGCCATGACTGAGCAGGCCGGGTAGGTGTGACTCATCAGCCCTGGCAGGCAGTCCATTTAAGAGAAGGAAAGCTCCGATTTCAAACCTCCACTGCCTTGTGGCTATATCCACCGATGGAAAAGGCTTCAGGAGTTAGGTAAAGGTAAAGGTTCCCCTTGACAATTTTTGTCTAGTCGTGTTCGACTCTAGGGGGCGGTGCTCATCCCCGTTTCCAAGCCATAGAGCCAGCGTTTTGTCCGAAGACAATCTTCCGTGGTCACATGGCCAGTGCGACTTAGGCACGGAACGCTGTTACCTTCCCACCGAGGTGGTCCCTATTAATCTACTCACATTTGCATGCTTTCGAACCGCTAGGTTGGCGGTTCAGGAGTTAACCTTGAGGCAAAATCCGGAGCCGGAGTCCCGGAGGCAGTTTGTGTCATCCTGTCAACTCCTGTGACGTCACTGAAACCAGTTGTATTGGCTCTTGCCTTTCCATTGGACTATTTCAGTGATGTGGAGAGGGGAGTTTGCTGCTTGGGTAACAGCCTATCCTCCATATTATTTTACCCAGGCTTCGTGCCCTGGAGAGGACACTTCAGCTTCGCGTACAGCATCAAAACACTAGACGCTGTTCCAAGTCCTCCATACAGAGCACATTACCATAGTCTCTCAAGACTGAAGGATGCCTATGATGATGAGTATGGATTTGACCTTCTTCATTGCTGCTGCACACTGGGTTGACACTTTCATCGAGCTGTCCACCAACACACCAAGATCGGTTTCCTGATCCATCACGGACAGCTCAGAACCCATCAGCAGATAACTAAAGCTGTTTAAAAATTTGCCCCAATGTGCATTACTTTATATTTTCTTATATGGAAACACATTTGCCATTTTGCTGCCCATTCTCCCAGTTTGGACAGATCCTTCTGGAGCTCTTCCCAATCCCTTCCGGTCTTCACCTCCCAGAAAAGTTTTGTGTCATCTGCAAACTTGGCCACCTCACTGCTTATCCCTGTCTCCAGGTCATTGATGAACAGGTTGAAGAGCACCAGTCCCAGGACAGATCCTGAGACATACCGCTCTTCACCTCTCTCCATTGTGAAAATTGCCCATTAACACCTACTCTCTGTTTCCTGGTTCTCAACTAATTCTCATTCCATGAGAGGACCTGCCCTGTTATCCCCTGACGGTGGAGTTTTCTCAGCAGCCTTTGGTGTTGGACCATGTCAAATGCCTTCTGAAATCCAGACAGATAATATCCATTGATTCTCCTGCATCCACATGCCTATTTAATATTCATAGGCTTTCCAAGAAAGCAAAGCCTATAAATATTCCTCTTTTCTGTCCATGGCTGCTGTACATGTTAGATATTGAAAAGGGTTTTACATTGCCTTGTCTGGCAGCAGAAATAGATCTAGAGACAGATACAAATATCTTACAGTTCTATGCTGCTTTTGCAAAAGCTGATTCATACTTAATGTGATGTGAAAACATACACCTGTACTATCCTGCATTATGTGTATTGGATTATGTGCTGGATTATATTTTATGTAATCTACAGACCATTAATCTGCCAAACAAGCAAAGCAAAAAGAAAAAAATCCATACACACAAATGTGCTGATGGCATTATAGGGAAAGGAATTGCATGCACTTGAACAAATGACCAAAGTAAAAAACTCATTAGCTCTGGTTTATGATTCTTATACCCCCAGATCCTTGGGAATAAATGACAGAAAAATGTTTACACTTTTATTTATATTTATGTAAATTAGAAAGCAAAAGTATTCATATGCAAGAGGAGAAAGAACATTTTGGGCAGATGGAAGAATATTGCTTCGTTATAACTAATGCTAGCAGGCATGCAGGCACATTTTCTGGATTTAGTAATATGAACAATCTTCAGACTAATGAACTCCCTTCTTTTGTCTTCCCTGGCTCAGCCAAACAATACAAGACAAATGATGGTTAGTTTTAACTACAGTTTGTCCAGACAAGCCAACTTCAAACTACAACTTGCAATCCTGATTTGTTCCGATAAATGTTAAACTTGTGGGAAGTTTGACAAAGGTTTAGTATAACAAGTTCCCCTAGTTCCCATGAAAATACTGATCTTAAAAATACTGATTTTAAAAACTGGCAGCACAGCTTGCCACTGATCTTTGGAGATAAACCACACTGTTGCCCATGCTTCAGTTTGAAATGTTAAACTAGCATGACCTTACCTTTTCTCTCTCTCATCTTTATCAAGTTCAGAGGTTTATCTTATGATTCAATCACTGTAATTATCCTTCCAGCAATCAAATGTTTAATGCATCATTCAGCAACTTCCACTGAGAACCAGAGAGTCGTGATTTTCTGCTGCTGCTTCCTAGGAGTCTGTGTTTTGTTTCTGCTCAATTGCCAGAGAATTGCAGAGTCATGGTTCTCGGCTTCTAATCTGAATACCAATAATAAATAAATAAATAAATAATTAAAATGACTGGAAGAATTTTATGTCATGAATTAGATGTAAGCAATGAATCTGATTTACACAGAAAGACTATTTAATGAAATTAAAATAAATTTATTAAAAGTAAACATTAAGCTATTTTATTTTAAAATAAACTTTTAAAATTACACATGTTCAGTAGTGTTATTGTATGCTTGCTGCTTTTTCACACTGTTTTGGAAAAAAATGAAATTAGTATTTACCCACCCTGCTGTCATGCTGTTACCCTTCTAGGTTGAAGTCCCATTTCCTTCAAGTGAATTTGTAGCTACAGTACTTCATCTTATATACTTACGTTGTATGTATGGATTGATCAGAGCAAGACAGCATGGAAGATACAGTCATGCAATGGTTTCATGTGGGAACCCTGCACTTCAGCTCATATTTGCAACCCAGAATGTTGAGAGGTTTGCTTGGTGTTTCTTATGGGGGAAGGGGAATTACTTCAGAATGTCCAGGAAACCTTCTAAGATTTCTTGAGGGAGGGAGGCAGGTAATATGCTCAAAAAATCTTTCTGCAAGAATTAGAGAGAGAGAGAGGTGTGGGTGGATGTGAGTGTTCTCCTCACTTTCTTTTTGAAAGTGGGGGGCTGTGAGAATCACATTCCTACTTCGATACAGGATACAGGGTTCCAGGAATCAGAATGGTGGAGCAAATGCTGAGAGTGAGCCAAAGATAATTGCTGCCCACAATAACATCCCTGATGAACTTACGCTGACAGCACAAGTTATATAAATAAGGAAAAATGTGAGGTGACCATCTGTAAAGTCAGTGGCATGCAAGACATTCAGCACTTGCAAATTTATCTTAAAGGGAATTTTTAGAAATAGTTCCCATGTTCAGTCCTGTAACAATGCAAAGGTTTTCTCCTGATATTATGTCTAATATCTAATATTGATAAAGTTTCAGAATATGCCAGTAGTTTTGCTGTGTACATTTGTCACCAATTTGACACAATCTGCTTTAAACTGTTCTGAGTGGCATGGTGGAACCAACGCTCATGAGACTGATACTCTGGGACATTTTAGTTAGCAATGATGCCACATTCTGACAAATTCCTTCAGTTCCCCTGCCTCCTCTGAGCCTAGCTGCAAGCCTCACAGTACCTGAGGAGCAAAGGAGTTTTCCTTGCAATATAGGAGAAAATTCTACTTGTGCAAGTATAATGTGAACTTTTGCTTGTGTAAGCATCCTGGTTCTTATACTCAGCAACAGGGAATTGCATATTTCAACTGGGCAGTCACTTGTGTGATTCCACTTGTGACCATTGCGCAATTCACTGGTGGAAGTGCTTCTTGATGCTCATAGTTGCCACGGTTATGCCTGTGTAGCTACCCAAGAGTTTCCCCAAGTCACATTTGCCCAGCACTAGTGTGCCAAAGTAAAAGACAAGAAGCTGATGGACATTCATGTAGAAATCTCCAAAGCAAAACTGTGGCAAACTTTATGGAAAATCAGTGGGGCCAAAGTCACAGATTTGTTGAACATTTAGCTGCAATCTAGTGTGCCATGCTCAGTTGTACAGAAAATGGAAGGTTTACAGCAGAGCCACAAGATATATTTTTGATAGCTTAGCCATTAATTGTCTCTGTGCAAAGCTGCCCCAAATTGAGTGTCACGATGCATGGAGGAAAATTATTTAATTTGGTTAATTAGGTCTCCAGGATTGGTCATTTTTGGTGTACCTTAAATATGAATATCATGGATGAAGAGGAACATGCTGTAAACCTAATGACCATATTTTATGTTCAAGTGAGTGTTTGTATCAGAGTGGCCATATTTGTACCCAGTAATTGCATTAAAGCAGCTGTGAAAGCCTTGACAGTAATTATGCTAAATTGTTTTGTTTGAGGAGAAAGCACCATATCTAGTCACACTGAGACAGTACCACAGCAGGCAAGAGCAAGGGAATGGAAACTGCTGAAGGAAACTCTGTAGGAAGAGAAAATGATTAAAACAAGATTGATTGGCTGGGTCTAAAGTGTTCATCTGTATTCTGTTCTCTGCTGTGCTGCAGAGAAAAGGGGGGGGGAATAGCTGTTCTGGAATAAGGAAGAGTGGAGGAGTAGGGAGGGAAAGAGGACGGTATCTATCAGAAGCAAGAAGAAAGAATGCTTAATTTTCCAAAGACTACAGTTAAACAAATGTTTCTGCTGCCTGGCAGCCCTTCCAGACATTTGTTGGGACAAAATTACAAGGAGGCAATTTGTCTGCAATAATAGGCCAGGCAAGATAGCCTGGCTATGCATATTCTCAGCTGTATTTTCTCTGAGCTCTGTCGCTGCTAGCAAATATCTTTCCAAGGCATGCTCCAGTGGATGAGCAGGACCATATTTCCTGGACATCTTTATTGAGAAGTAGAAACCCATGTCCAATCTACAGATGAGGAAGATTGAGGAAGGTAGGCCCATGGTGCTGTGCTGTCTTTGCCTTGGAAAGAGGATGTCTGGCTTGCAAACCTGTTACTGAAAGGTGTAGCTGGCCGTACTGTGATAAAGTGCAGTGAAATTTCTGTGAATCTGAATTTCACCTTCCTCTTTTGATTCCCAGTTGTATCATCCTACTCTTTGAACCTGCCCACCCCAGACCTGCGTTTTTGTGGGATGCGAAGTTCTAATGCCATACAAAACAGTAATTGGGTTATGCTTCCATGGATACCCCATTAGTCATTTGTGATCTTGAACAAAGAACTTTTGTAAGGATTTTCTACCCAATGTCTCAGCAATGGTTCATACGATGGGGAAATTATTATTTAATAATCCTTCTCAGTCACTGCTTCCAGATTCAGCAACTCCTTCCCACAAGAGGCTAGGCTGGCCTCATCTTTGCTGTCCTTCTGCAAGCAGGCAAAGACCTTTCTCTTCAGGCAGGCTTTCCCTTAGTGACTGATTGTCTAGGGTGACAATAATCCAGATGACTTGTATTTTGTTGCTTCTACATCTGTTTTTAATAATGCTTTGACCTAATATTTTAAATATAATATTATTAACTCTTCTTCAGTTAATTATTTGAATAATTTACTGCTTTTCGCTTTTAATATTTGTTTTTAATGATGTAAGCTGCCTTGGGTCCTTTTTTAGAAGAAAAGCAGTGTAAAAATATTTTAAACAAACAAACAAACTTGCCTTTATATACTCACACTCTACTTCATCTGACCTCCACTGTAAATCCTTTTTTCTCTTTGGTTATACCTTTGCTTTTTCCTGTGCCTGCTCCTTCCTCATACTTCAGTTGTGATTCTGATGCACTTCTACTATCCTGGAATCTCAACTGAAAATCTAAAACTAATAATAAAACGGTAAAGCATTTTTAAGAGCAAAATAGTTTTCTTGAGAGAAAAGAAACTCTTGTTACAACGGTCCTCTTCACAAACCAAGGAGCAAATTTCTATCCATATAAAATTAGCAAAATGCCCCCTGTTTTGCCTTGTGAATCAGGACATGAAATGGAAGGAGGAAATTGTGGGGACAAAATTATAAGAAGGAAGTTTGTAGTAACAGGGGGATGTGAATTCCACAAGTTCTAGCATCCCTTGTCCCATTTATCTCAGTGCTTGGAATAAGATGGAGCACTCATATGTTTTCCATTTATTTCAAGGAGGCTCGTTCCAAGTGCTGTAAAAAAGGCCTAATCAAAGAGCTTGGGAGTAAAAATTTACAAGTAACACAGCTATGGATAATCAGCTAATTTATTTATGCAAAGTGAAAGCAATGAAGTTCCATACAAAAAGATAATAAGAAATGGGAATAAAATTAGTTTTGGGAGTATGACAACTAATGTTTTTCATTATTTTTGTTGACAAAACTCCTGAGTTATACTTGCAATAATGCAACTGGCATAACTTTTGGAGGTAATTTGCCACATGTCAGCATATACATGATTTCACATGCTTTGTAACCTACAGCAATTTGCCATAAAAATTACATTTTTTATTATTACACTAGCATAAAATATAGGATTTTGGTCTCTGAGATTTAATTACTTTTTATTTACTTTTTTTATTCAGTTATAAAGTTATTTACCTTCCAGATAACTTTATAGGGACATGGTGGCACTGCAGGTTAAACCGCAAAGCCTCTGGGCTGCAAGGTCGAAAGACCAGCAGTTCAAATCCACGCAACGGAGTGAGCTCCTGTCATTTGTCCCAGCTCCTCCCAACCTAGCAGTTTGAAAGCATGTAAATGCGAGTAGATAAATAAGTACCACCACAGTGGGAAGGTAACGGCGTTCCGTGTCTACTTGCAGTGGCCACGTGACCACAGAAAGTGTCTACGAACAAACACTGGCTCTATGGCTTGAAAACGGGGATGAGCACCGCGTCCTTGAGTCAGACATGACAGGACAATTGTCAAGGGGAACCTTTACCTTTATCTTACCTTCTAGAGCACTTTTTAGGGTATTTAGAGGGGACATGACTAAACATCTTCAAGTTTTATGCCATTTTAAGACTAAAGAGACTACTGTAATGCTTTCTACATAGGGCTGCCCTTGAGTCTAGTACAGAAACTTTAGCAGGTCCAAAAGGTGGTGACCAAACTGATTACAGGAATCAACAGATATGAACATCTGTATCCAGTTCTAGAATATCTCCACTGGCTACCTGTTTGTTTTCAAGTTTAATCCAAGGTGCTGGTTATTACCTGTACTACAGCCCTAAATGGTTTAGGACCCCAATACCTGCTGGGGTCTCTCCTACAAAACAAGCTACCCATCCAGCCTTTCCCTTGCACTCATTAATGTTAAAAACAGCAACACCTAAGCAGACCAGAAAAGTTACTACTAGAAAGTGGTGCAGTGGTTAAAACGCTGTACTGCAGCTAAAACTGTGCTCACGACCTGGGGTTCAAAGGTTGACTCAGCCTTCCATCCTTCCGAGGTCGGTAAAATGAGTACCCAGCTTGCTGGGGGGGGCAATGTGTAGCCTGTATAATTAAAATTGTAAACCGCCCAGAGAGTGCTTGTAAGTCCAATAAATAAATAAATAAATAAATAAAAATATTTTTCATTGTGGCCCTTTTCTAAATAGTACAGTTTCTGCAGAGAGATTGATAAATAGCTACAAGAAAAGAAAAGAAAAGGGAGAGTAATATAATGAGTTGTGAAATGAGCTACTAAATACTAGTCAGTAATGTCAGCAATAACTAATTACTTTTTGAAGGCTGAGTGATGAGTTATTTAACAGATACTTTTAAAAAAAAAACTTTCCAGGCTATGTGTGCTTTCTAGAGCTGATGGGAGTTTATGTCCAACAGAATTTGAAAGGTTACCTACTCCCCATTCCTCCTTTGTCTCAGAGAATTTTCTTCCCCATAGGCACAGCAGACCAACAAAGAGAGGAAAGTGAAAGAGACAGGGCAGATGAGCACAAATGATGACAAAGGGATTTGGAAGCAGATAGGCCCAAAGCAGTTTACACATGGACAGTCTGTCTAGATGGCCATTAGTGGAATATCTGGACAAATCCTCCCGACACTGCAAAGCAACCTTAGTCAAGAAGAATCTGAGAGGTGCTGATAAAACAAAGGCAGGCTCAGATGAAAACAAGTTTATTACCAGATGGTACCTTCTGACTAGAGAAGTTGTTTGTAGGAGCCCTTTGTGTTCAGCTCCCCAACAAAAAAAGCTGCTCAGCTGATCAGTCAAGTATAGCTTTCTTGTCACATTTTGGATGTCATGATTTGTGCATCAGTTTGTCTTGTGCTTAGTGGTTGCAGTGGCCATGGCTTCATAGACCTGATTAATTCCGTTTACTACTTTGAGGAAATTCATTTTATGATGAGCAATTTCACCCAGAATAATTTATTTAGGCTTGTAAATTCAGTCATCGTACCATTTTGATGAGCTGCGATTAGTCAGTTTTAATAACAGCCTCTGCTGGAGCAGTGGCTGGAGGCTCAGAATGTCTTCTAGTACCCTCCTGTGTCAGTTCTGCATGTTGTTAGTTCAATACACAAAGCCCAAGAGATCTTCTTTTTAAGAAACGTATTAATGTATTATCTGATAGTTGCAGAATTTGCACTTTAAATCTGGTAATTCCCATAACATACAGTGAGATTCTAGCCCCTTTATTCTAGTAATTTCAATTTTTAGAAAGCATGTAGGGAATCATTTAAAATCTTCCCCTTCCTACCCATGTATTAGAGGATGGAAAGAATTTATTACTGTCTTTTTCTTTTTTAACAATAATTTGTTAATATTTCTGTTGCCTGTTGTTAGTAATGTGGTACTTTTAAATATACATATATTTTTCAAAACGGACTGAAAGATACAAAAATGCCTCCAAATTCCCTGCAAATGATCTCTGCAAAGGGACATTTTAGGAATAATTGCTAAACATCACTCATTGTATCCCAATTATAACAGTGTTACAAGATATTACATTATTTTGAAACGATTCTTCTCATTATATAAAACATTGTAGCACTGAGGCAGAAAGGTCCTCCCAACACATGTACATTTCCCCCCCACCCCTGATTTTAAAATAGAATGTTAAAAACATCAGTTATGAACAATTTGCTGCTTTTTTGTGAGGCAACTACTTCACTCCACCTAAAGGAAGTACTGGCTTTGGGAATGTGCGCAGCCCAGTTTCATCGAACCAGAATACAATTCCTGTGTGTATTACTGCAGCTTCTTTGTCTTCCAGGGCCACTTGAAGCATATTGACCTATAAATGTCATGTGTGACAATTACACCCAACTCTGATTATTCATGTGCACATTCAGTGCAGATAATGCTTGTGACATCTTTTTGTCCCATCAGTGGGTTCCGTTTATTGCACTGGACTTTTGTGTTGGGGGATTAGGTTGTTGTCCTAATTGTATGGAAAGTTCTTCCTGTAATAATGAAATAATTAAATTCTTTCTTACATTTTTCGTGTTCAAGATATTATGTATGGTTTAATTGGTCTTGAAAGATAAACGTTTAGGTTCAGTATCTCTGTTATTATTCTGTCCCCCACCCTGCCCTCTCTTTTCCATCTTGCTCCTGGACTCTCCTTTTCATTGCCATTTTTCTTGCTTTTAATGGCCACCATCTAAGCTAAAATCTTGGTAGTTTTAGAGAATGATTAATCATGTATTGAACAAGGTAGAAATGTTGTCATCTTTTCTTGTAGGATCAATGTACTAAAAGCTGCAAATGGTGTGGATAGTATTGTGGGTATTTTTCTCACATTTGACATTTTTTTTAAAAAAAAATGAGGCTTGTTTTGTCTTTCTGAAGCCCCTATCCATGGTGATAGGTTCTTCCCTTATTCTTAAGTATAGACCACCTCAGGCTTCTGGAAGATTATGACAGACATATTAAGGACAAGTCTTGTGAAATCTGGCAACTGAAGTGCCATTGACATGTTGTTGTAGCCCTGGAGCAATCTTTTCTTCTATTACTAGAAGAGCAGAGCAGGTATGACCACTGGGTACATCTGTGGCTATTCAGACATCAAGATTTCTCTCAGTTCTGCATCTGCGCATGCTTCTTGGTTTACTCTTCTCGGCTCTTATTGGATTTTCTTTGGGCTTATATGGTATGTCACTTCAATCAACATGGATTGGAATCATGTGAACCTTTTCCCCCATTGATCTCGATTTACTCACTCAAAGTTTCCATACCTGTAGTCAGTTTTTCTTCAGTGTAATCCAGAGTTTCCTCATTGCATGTCTCCTCCCTTCTTTCTCCCATCTTCCCCTCTCATGCACTCCCCATTCTCTACCCTATCTCCACCCCTTATCTCCTTCCCTCTCTCGATGTTGCCTAATTCTCTGAAAGATCCATTTGAGAGAGACTTAACATACTGGGGGTGGGAATGGGGACCAATCTGTCCTTCCATCCATGCAGTTGTGGTTGAAGTTGAAAAGTAAGCTGTGCACATCTCTCCACCAGCATTCAGTTTGGTAATGGAGTCTTTCATGTTGTGAGGAAGGGAGTGTTGGCATCTTCCTGACATGGAGGAAAGTCTTCAGAATTTAAAGGAGAGCTTAGAGCCATTCTCTCTCTCTCTCTCTCTCTCTCTCTTGCATAATCGGTTTCTGTGATGAGCATACATAAAGGTTAAGCCTTCCTTAAAGATGGGTTCTCTGCTCTTAAGCTACTATTCCCAATTTTAGTTATGCTTGTCCTTTAGAATGAGTGTGGCTCTCAGTCTCCTGAAAGTCTTGGGTTTAAATACCCATATCAACCATAAAACTCACTGAATGTTAATCACGTGCCCTCAGCTTGGTCTGCCTCACAGGATTGTTATGAGGCTAAAGGATAAATTGTCTTGAGATTGTCAGAAGAAAAGCGGTGTATAAATGCAATAAATAAATTAATGAAACATACATTGTGAAGAGGGGAGTACACTACATGTAGTTTGTGGTAGTTGCTTTATTCTAACATGGCTTCTCCCATTCCATGTCTGTAAGATGGAAGCAAAGCTTTTGTTTCTTCTCCTACCTTGGTATTTCATAACAGAGAAAACAGAAGTAGCACATTTAATTCCCCCATTATCTCTGAGAAAAACTGTCAATTCCTGAATACACCACCCATGAGACTTTGTTTTATTTTGGCCATAGCTTATTCAAACACAAAGTAGAAAGAAAATAGAATACTTTCCAACTCACCTATCCTTCAATTCAGTAATAAACAGTTTCATATAGACGGTCATATTCCACTGCCATGTTTTTTTATTTGGACTATTAAACCTTTGTATACTGTAGTCATTTCATGGTTGCTTTGCCCAAGGACACATAATAGCATAGAGGTACTGGCTTCGTTTGTGGAGGAGATGCAGGGAGACAAGACAAAAAGCTGGGGAGAATGAACACTTATTTGTGTATACAACGACTTGCCCTAGAGCAAATGGAAGAGATGGGAGTGGTGCTCCTTGAACAAATTGACCCAATACATGAAGTGGCTGGTGATCATTATCCACCTGTGTCTAAATTCAAGGCATGGCCCATAGCAATCATCCTTTGCCAACTTTGCTTTGCCAGATGATGTTCATGTGCCATGCTCCAAGAGACTGCCATCAGTAGTATACTCTCATGGACAGAAGCTATACTGGTCGCTTGAGTCCAGACTTGTTAGTGCTATCCTCCTTCCCCCACCGCCACAAAATGTTTTATTACCATGGTGAGTGGATGCCAAACATCAATACAGTAATAGTAAAGACAAGGTATTTACATATACCTGAGAACATCATAATAGGTGAAGATACACAACTCCTGCAAAATTAAAATGACCACTGGGCCCAGTAAGCTACAGTATATAGTTGGTACACTAGGGAAGGGAAAAACCATTCTGGCTCTTATACAGCGATCCAGTCAGTATGGAAATGATTTTTCCTTAGGATGCCAGAGCAAAAGAGAGAAGAAGGGAGGGTCACCATAGCTGCCAGCCTAGAAAGACCAGGTATCACATTTGATTGATTTATTGGTTTGATTTGATTTGTATAACATCCATCTGGCAAACCAGTCCATTCTGGTTTTGAAGGACCTGTCATGTAAAATTAGAGAATCTTGTGAGCCCTCCCTCAGCAATATGTGGTCTGTTTTACACATACATGCACTGCTTCTGTAAGTAGTTCTCTCTTTTGAGTGTCAAACAAAAAAAGAAGAAAAATAAGGGTTTTTTTTTTCATTTCTTTTTGTCTTACTCCCATTTAACAATTAATGGATTAAAAGAGTAGTGTTCCCACCTCTGGATTCTGGAGTGTTTGGACTGGTCCATATTTTTAAGTCAACCAACTTTATTTGTCCTTTCTGGACTCATACACATACTGATTTTGAGCTTTCCAAATGTTACAATACAGTGCTCAGTTCAAAACTCAAAACATCAGGGGAGGTTGCACAGGAAAACACCTGTACTGGAAGAAAATGCATACAAAATATTTAAGATGGGGGAAAATGTATACAAAAATGGAAAAAAAACTGTAGTATTTGTGAGCACCAACAATATATTTTATTTTTGCTGTAGAATTAGAATTATGCCAAGTGGTTATTCATGATAGACTTTTTATTATGATAGTAAGTGTAAGTCTCCTCCATGATCCATTATTTCTCCTGTATTATAGTCATTAATGCAAAGCAGACTGAGTTTGTGATGAGAGGGGTTTTTTTAAACTTTTCCTTTCACATTCTCTTCTAATAAGCTCTGTGCTTCTTATTTTCCCCATTTACATCATCACTGCAATTTTGGGCATGGCCCAATGGCTGTAATCAGTGGATCTGATGCCCCTTTTTAGATCATCCTGCAGTCCCCAATGCATTGTGCTAATGTGCTTTATTATATGACTAACAGCAGCAAGTGTGCTAATAGAGAGAAAAAGGACAGAATATAGGAGGGGGGGAAAGATATTCCTTTTAGGCAGTGGTCCTCAACCTTGGGCCTCCAGATGTTCTTGGACTACAACTCCCAGAAGCCTTCACCACCACCTCTGCTGGCCAAGATTTCTGGGAGTTGAAGTCCAAGAACATCTGGAGGCCCAAGGTTGGGGACCGCTGCTTTAAGGCACATTGCATACTCTCAGTTCTTTGATAGAATACTGGCCTAAGTATGAAGGTAGCAGCCATTCATACATACTTTTATGTGCATATTCCTCTGCTTATTTTAGATATATTGATCAGAATCTTCTTGGCTCAGCTTTGTGTACATAAGGTTGATGATGTCATTAGCCACACCCTTGAATCTTTAACTAACTATTTCCTGATCTCCATTTCCAGATTCTAAGGCCCGCTAAGGATCCCTTTTGACTTGGAGAAGCCTTTGGGAGCCTTGGGATGGTGGGGGAATCTTTAAAGTTCAAAGTCTTCTCGTTAATTTAAATAAATAAAAATTAAATAAAAGGGATCCCTAGAGAGCCTTGGAACCTGGATGCAAGGGAATAGGCAAATTTTAATGAAAATAAAGATAAATTTCCATGACTGATGACATCATTAGCCTTACACGTAGAGCTGAGACAACAAGATTCCAACAATTTGATGCTTCATTTTCTTTACTGACACATACTGGTAGCCTATGATCTTAGCAGTATTTGTATCCCTTACCTGCAGTGGCAAGATTAGCTCCCCCCTCCCCGCTCAGACCACAGTACAGTCACTTAAGTTCAACTTCTACCAACTTCTCTTTACTAGTCTTTGAGATAACTGTTGCTTTCTTATATAACTCCTCCTCATGTTGATGCATCTGCAGTTTGCTCCATTAACAAAATGAATGTTTCTGAGTCTTTCTAGTTACACCTGCAGAATTTCAGCAGTTGGTCACCCAAAGCCAAATGATAGAAAGACAATAGGAAATTAATGGTATATAGCGGGGGTCCCCAACCCCCAGTCCATGACCCGGCAGCGGTCTGCGGACTAGGCAGGACCGGGCCGCTGACACAGATCTCCTGCCCCCCATGAGCACTCCCCCAACGTGTGTGTCCCGTGCATGTGTGCAAGTGTGCTCCACCCCTGTGAGTGTGCCACACACATGCACGCAAGCATGACACGCTCCCGGCAAGCATGACGTCCCCCCATGCGCAAGCGTGACAAGGCCCCCCAACAGTTGGGGAAAGGATTTGGAATCACTGGTATACAAGGTGCATCATGCTGAAGGACATTTACTTTTCATCTCTTACAGTCTGAAACAGATGGAAAAACAAGGCATGTATTCATGTTCAGTTCCCCATAGATTTATTTTCTTTCCTGCCTGCACTAATTAAAAAAGCTTATATGCTTATTTCCACAATTAATTATCCATTTCCTTTAAACTTTATTTACAGAAAACATACACTTGTACATCAGTGATGGCAAAGCTGCCCACAGATTCTCAGAGTGTGACTGTACTCGAGCTTGTGTAGTTGCAGTCTGAGAATATGTAAACAGCTCTGCAGCCCGTACTACATTTGAAATCACAATCAGTGCTCACACAGGGGCTGTGGATTCATTCAAGAGTTCACCATTTATACAGGATGCGGTGTGAGTCACATTCTAACCCACAGTCCTTCCTTCCTTCCTTCCTTCCTTCCTTCCTTTCTTTCTTTCTTTCTTTCTTTCGTTCTTTCGTTCTTTCGTTCTTTATTTGTTTATTTGTTTATTTATTTTACTTTTGCTGATCCTTTTATTGTTTGCTGTGCAGCATCTTTCTCATTTAAAGCTACAGACTACTAATTTCTCAAAAACATTTATATTAAAAATAACATGGAAAAGTACTTAACAGTCTAAGAGTACAGAACATCAAAAGATTGAACAGTGATTTTGCAAAATACATCATAATTCACACATCAGAATGATTCCATAACCCTTGTCATCTGTTACTTTTTTCCCTTACTTTCAAGTAACCCATGCAGGAATTACCTCATCTCTGATCCCAGTTTATCATGCCAGTAGTTTAAACCATATGTGAGAAGTAGCTTACTGGTAATATATTTACCCAATTTCATCGCTCTGTTCTTTTGAATGTGACTAAGAGAAACCAGTTGCAGTCTGGAAAAGAAAGAGGATAGTAGTTTGAAAGCATCAAAATGCAGGTAACTCCTGAGGTAGAAGTGGTCCCTTGTATATTATTATTACTTATTAAATATTTTCCTCTTTTCCTCTGACATTTTCAAAGGAAAGCAGATAAAGGTTCATAAGGGTGAAATAAACAAGTCTTACAATTTTTAGGATGAAACACAAAAATACTATTCTTTGATGCAATATTTGAATTAATATTTATAATGTTTGATAGCTTAAAACATGCAATAATGTAGAGTCAATGTAATTGTGATTGTGTTTACTGACCCCTTAGCTTGCAGTTCATGGTAAGAACTCCAGTTTGAGGGCTTTTTATAAAAGAACAGTAATGCTTGAATTCTTTCCATACCAGTGCAAAGTATTCTGCTCATATTTAATGTGGAACAGCCTCATTAGTGGTAAAGGTTCCTGTAGCAAAAAGGTCCAGAGAGAATACAAGTCTCTTCCAACTGCATGTAAATTGTTTCCTTGCATTGCTTGCAGTCTATAAGAATCACCTTTCAAGGAGGGACAGATTTTACAGTTAATCTGTCCAGTAAATGTGTTGTCCAAAGTTTTGGTGTGAAGCTGGCAATTAACTTAGTGTTAGTTCAATGTCATGCGCTTAGGGAAGCATATACAGATGGTATTCTGGTATAGATTTTACTTGTGTCAGCTGCTTGAGATCTTTCCTTCTAATTAACTTATTTGACTGTCACCTAATTTGCCACTCATGGCACAGAAAGAAGATCAAGAAGTCTGATCTTCCTTCCAGGAAAGAACAGTCTATTTTTGCATAAAAGAAAATTCTGCAGCATTGCGATAAGAGTGTGAGAATGAGGTAAGAAGAGACAAGAAGATCAAATGGTATAAGAAGCTGTCAAAAGGTGACTAGACAGAGATGATCTCAGAGTGATGAAAATGATACATGCAAAGTTAATCTTACATAGTGGCAGGTGGCTTGAACACACTGTTGCCTAGAGGTTAAATGATATAAACCTTCAGTCCAGACATGCCATTTGGCCTCAACCTCTTGTCTTTGCATTTGTGACCTCTTACATTGATTTAAAGTGATCCACGGTTTGAAAGTGGAGCAGCCTCCTTGAAAGCACTGTATTTTTCAGTGTTCTGGATCTGTCTTATAATATTGAAATGAGAGCAACAGTTATAGCTATTTTTAGTTCTGTGTACCCAATTAGTTCTGTGTACCCAATTCACATTGCTCTATGTGAATCAGTTGCAAGAGGAGATATTGTGTCCTGTAGTTTTTTAACAGTTGGTTTATTTTATTGTGAGTTTTCATAGACAAGAACCATCTTCGTCACTTATATGGGTGGACTAAGGGCTGCTGTATCTTTAGGGCTTGAAAAATGCACTTGTCCAGTCATCTGTGACAAGTGAAAAAACACTGCTTGATGAGTCACAGCTCCCTCCCTGCCTCCTTACCCTCCGCCCGACTCTCTCTCTCAGTGATCCTACAGTCATCCCCTCCCCCATTGTAAAAGGAAAACTGCCCTCTTCTCACGAGAAGAGACTTTGAGCAGCACATAGAGATATAGCTCTGCAGGAGAATGTAAAGTGGTCCCATGCTGGAGAATATGGAGATTCCCTGCTCCCAATTTCAACCGAACGACCTGGCTCCTTAAGAAGCCGGGCGCGTTTGCTTTCAGTTTTATTTTTGTTGGAGACACTCAAAAGAAAGGCATTCAAAATCCAAGCTTCATGATCCCACAGGCACGCAGGTAATAAAGCAACCCAAGTCTGAGGGTACAGTGGTGCCTCGCTTAACGATGTTAATTCGTTCCAGCGAAATCGCTGTAGAGCAAAAACGTCATAAAGCAAAAATAAAAAACTAATTGAACACATTAAAACCCGGTTAATGCGTTCCAATGGGCTAAAAACTCACCATCCAGTGAAGATCCTCCATACGGCGGCCATTTTCTGTGCCTGTATAGGGAGGAATCCGTCCCTAAGAACAGTGGGGAGCCATTTTGAGCACCCATTTTGAAACCCCGATGATCAGCTGTTTTGATCGTTGTAATGCGAAGAATCGGTTCCCGAAGTAGGGAACCGATCTTCACAAAGTGAAAAAACCATTTAAACCATTGTTTTGCGATCGCAAAAGCAATCGCAAAAACATCATCGTGAAGCGGATTCGTCGTAATGCGGGGTAATCGTTAAGCAGGGCATGACTGTATATTTATTTTGGGTTTGCACAGATTGTTACGTAGAAATAAAAGTGAACAAGTGTCTAGTTTAAATTTGTTAACATAAATTGCAAAGCTATCATCCGGTCATACTGACTGGTGAAATTTTTGACTGATTGGTGAGCCATTCTAAAAATTTTCAAGCTCTGTGTATCTAATTCAGAGTTAATCTGAACGCTCCATTTGAAGAAGCTGCATGTCAGTATTCCTCTAAGTCACATAGTCACAATTTAAGAGCTATACAGTGTATGCAGTATCTTCTTTTAATCTGCTGTGAGCTGTGCATTCCTGGGTAGGTAGCAGTATTGTGTTTTGCTAAAAGATAAGTCTTAACAGAAGTCTTCATTTACCTCAGGTTTTTTTGCAGCTATATCTCAACCCTAAATGTGTGACCTCTCTCCTTGCGATCTTCACTCATCCAGCTCTGCCACTCTCAGCCATCCAGAAGTCTTCTGCTCTCTGAAATGTCTTCACCTACCATTCCTTGCTTCCCCTTTTCCTCTAACTTTTCAGAATGTCTCTGTGTGACTACTTCTCTCATTTTCTTTTGTCTCTCTCTTCAAAATCAAGCTTTCTTGGGAAACCTTTGGCTCATCCCCCAGTTCTTGTAGCTTATCATGGTAGTGCACAACTTTGGGGGCATCTGGCTGCTGCCGGTGTAGTGGCTAAACGTAGTGAGATCCCACCTCCTTTTCTCCAGAAGCCTAACTGATCAGCTGGGCCATATGAAGGGGTTGGTGTTTCCCGCATTCTGAGATTGCTTTCCCAGCATTAGTAGTTATCAGTGGCAGTAGAACAGCAACCTTGGTGGAAATCACCTGAGGATGCAAAAGGTAATGGTGGAGATCCAGTTTGCAGACAAGCAGAGGTTTATGCCTCATATTTGAGTTATTGTTGTTTGCACCATCCCTCTGAGAATACCTGGCTGTTGCTCAACAAGCCTTTGGAGCAGCTGAAGACTAACAAGGTGTAACAAGTTTTCCTGCCAATGGCCAGTGACAGAAAGCATGGAAGTTCTCCTGCAGATTTCCAGTAGGCTTCAACAAGGTCAAGCAAAGCAGTCTTACTTACAGCTTCCTTTTAACCCTTTTCTCTCAGTGCATCCAACCAGAGGTTTTGTTTTCCCCCCCCCCATCTTCCCCACACTTTCAATAAAGACCATAGGGGCTTTTTAAAAGTCCCAAAATGTTACAGTGAGCCAGCTGAGGAATATGTCTTGGGACACGATAAGAGAAACTGAGATAATTGATTTTAACAGCGAAAAGTGTTTAGCAGGAAATGAATGGGTGGCAGAGGTGATGGCTATGCAAATCTCTAGTCTTGGAACATACTGTATAACTGTTTTACTGAAATACTGTTATATCTTTTTAAGTCAAAATGTGTACTCATTAGATTTGGCAAGAAATAGTCCTGACCCTTAGTTTAGTCTGCCTTTACAAGACAAATGTAAAGCAAGGCTGCTTGACTAGAAAAGGAAGGTTTATCACTGAGAAGACAGAGTACTTTTTCCTTGGCAGAGTAAGGAGGAATGGAGAGATCTTTGGAGGTACCAAAGAGACTCTGTCAATGACATGACTAGTTTCATTATCTGTTCCCTGTTTCTTCTCAACCTCAATCATCTCTATAGCCCAGGGTAGTCAATATGCAGCTTGTGGACCAAAGTCAGACTCCCAGCAACTAGAACAGGACTAGGGAACATGTAGTCTTTGCTGCAAAGCTCCTCACCTTTTCTTATGAAGGTATGAAGAAAATGTCACCATAAGAACTAGACCCCACTCCTCACCCCCAACTCCTGAAAAATAAAGGTTTTGGACACATTGAAGGCTGAAAGGTTTTATTTAGTATATGTTTTGGTGATCTGTGGCCCAATTCTATAGTCTTTAAGAGGCCATGGCCTCTTTTTTGTATCTTCCACAACTGGCTAATGGGGCCGCACTGCTGGAAATTTCCAGAGGAGCATGGAGAAAGTTGGCTTTTTTTAATGACCTGGGAAGGTATGGAAGAAGATGTCTGAATTGGATTGATTTTTCTGAGCATCTTGAAAAGAAGAACTTTTGAATTTTTGAAAAGAGTCTAGAAACAGTGTCTGGCTTCCCAAAGTTGAAAACAATAAAGGGTAACATGGATTTTAGTAACTTCTTTTCATTGTTTATTGCACTAGAAAGAGAGTAAAGCAAGGAAGAAAACTTTGAAAAAATTCGGGGCTGGGAGGAAGTTTCTGAATTAAATGCAGTACTTTTTAAATTATGGATTTTCCCCCCTCAGGTGTCAAAATGGAGCACACTTAATGAGAAGTTGTCAGCATCTAGATGAATGCAGGTTGTTGTCAGGAACAAATTAGTCTTAATTGGAAAAACTGAGCTTCATTGGAATGTCTGTCTTCAGTGATATGGTATAATTATTGCCAAAAAGGCAGAAGCGGAACAATGAAGCTGCAGAGTTCTGAAAAAAAATTATCTGACTAGCATTGGTACCTGAATAAGCGATAAGTAACACTCTTTTATTCCAGGATTCTCTGGAGTCTTTTTGTATTTATATTCTAAACGTTTATAGTACAACTTCCACTGCTTAATAACTTTAGAAAAAGTTTTTCAATTTTTTCTGGTAATGATTGTTTCTGGTCATTGGAATTGGAATAATGCCATGATTACTATTTTGGAATAAAAGAGAAATGGTGTTAAAAGGGTGAGATCCACAGTGCTTTTGATTCTTTGACAGGGATGTTAATAAGAAATACTATTCCCTCCAAATTAGAATCAGGATTTCAGAATTCATCACTGAAATGGGCTCTTAATTTAGTCTACTACAAGGCATATAACATCACTGTTTAAAGGATTTTTCCATTTTAAAGCATCGGTCTTATTTTAGACATTCATAATCCTACATTCTATAATAAATGCCTTTTAGTAAAGACACGGGAGTAGTGTATAAAATATTGATCTCAGCTCTCCTCTTTTCGGAGCAGGTTATATTTTGGGGCTGCATGCAGTAACTACTGGGGAAATGGTCCAGAAAAGCAATGGCACTTGAAGTATTCTGTCCCTCATTCTCTCAAGTGATTTGCCTGTAAGATATAGCAAAGTGCTGGATAGAACACAACTGGATTGAATGTGAACTGTGATATCTTGGACTCTACATTTTTAAGACTCCTGGCGCCCCTACTCCACCTATCCTCTCCACAACCTCCCCCCTCCCCAATTTAGAACTATTTAAAATTGCTTAGAAACTTCCCTTCCAGGGTGTATATGGGAAAAACAATATTCCCATTGTTAGTACTACAAATCTGTTCATGTGGACTTTGAATTCATCAGGAATATTGTTTAGATTATATTTTGCCACTACGATTCTTTTAGTGTTCTTTTTTAGCTTAGCTCTAATTTTGGATATTAACTGTTCATAATCAGTACCACAATCAGTACCTGGTACTGGGCCATGGCCTTGCCAGGAACGAGCCACTGGGATAGATCTTCTTCCCCCCCCCCATGCATGTACACCCCCCACGCACGCATGCCCCCCATGCATACACAGGTGCCCCACCCCCCATGCACAGACACCGCTCCCCCAACCAGTCCGCGGTTCAGAAACGGTTGGGGACCACTCCTAGTCTTGTTTTGGCTGAGAGAAAACACCTTCTCTATCTTCTGCTTCCAGTTACATAGTATATTTGGTTTCTGTATTGACTATATGGTTATGTCCACATGTAAAGCCATCTGTTTGGTTGTTTGAAGCATGTGTTTGCACTAAACAGATAGTTAGTTTTGCAAAACTCTATGAGTCATTGTCCTTCATTTCTAACTCCTAGACCAAATTTTCCAACAGCATTTGGTTGTGTTTTGTTCCTTACTTTTGCATTTCAGCCACCTTTGATTATAAGCAGGTCTTGTTTTGGTGTGTGATTAATTTCTTCTTCAACGTTTGCATTAAAGCTTTCAATTTCATCTTCAGCATTAGTAGTTGGAGCATAGACATGAATGATGGTTATGTTGATAGGTTTTCCACAGAGTCTGATTGATATTATTTCGAGAGATCTTGGATTATAGTCCCTAACTGCCTGTGCTCCATCTTGCCACAGTATTCAAACTATAAAATTTTTATAAACCATGCTATAAACTCCCCACATGTAAGCAGATTGATACAGGTTTTAAGTGGGCCACAAACTGTTGGATAATTGATGTGTTATTTCTCTACTTTTACTGCCAGGGATGTAGAGAGCAGTTTGAACCCATGTGGAAAACGAGTTTGCTGGATCTTTGCCCTGTGCACCTTGACTGATGTGGGATGGGGAAGGCATTTTCCGTTCTAGAAACCTTTATGTCTTGAACCAGTCCTGTTGCCTCTCAGTACATGATATTTCTGTAAAATGAGCTTCAGTGCCAAGGAAGTTGCTTGTAATTCTTAGTCTGCAGTAAACAAAAACAAATGCATGCTCTTTGCTCTTGTACTTTCCAGTTCCAACTTAGGGTTTTTTTTTATTTTTTGTTTTTAGTAATAAATGTGTAAGGGGTGTTTTAAAATACTTTCTTACCTGACAGAATGGTTGAAGGCTTGTAAATAAGCAAATGCTTGAGGTGTTAAATTTTGCCAGGCAAGACAACAGTTGAACAAAATGTGAAGTATGGCTGTTTGGACTGATTCCCCACCACCACCACGTAATACAGATCGCACATCATGTTAATTAACTGTGCCTCTGTAGAATTTTTCTTTTGCATAATGAATTGCTATGCAAATTTACTGCTCTTAGCTGGCCATTTCTCCTTACGTTCATCTAGTTTAAATTCTTTTTTTTTCCCCTTAATAATTTTTTATTTAAAAAGAATCAATAAGCTTTTTTGTAGCAAAACTTGAATACAAAGGTTGTTTCCTGGAGGAATAAATAGAATGCATTTATTTACTTTTTGTTTATAAAATGGACTAAATTAACAGGCAACGTGTAAATAGCATATACTGAAATGTGTGCTTAATCTAAAAGGCAGAAAAGAGAAAACAGAACAATTTAAATCTAGTTTAAATTCTTCATGACTCTCATTCAGGAGCAATCTCAGTGTAGCAATCTTCTTAGAGCATGTGTGTGTGCGCGCACACACATACACATAAGCAGGGTTTTTGTGCATGCTTTTTTGAGCTCCAGGCAACATAGTATGACTTGAACAGAAGTGAATGCATAAGGGCACAGTTATATGGAGACTGGGTAAGCCAGGAAAAGGCATGGGAAGAATAACATCCCAGCCCAAAGGCTTTAATGCTCTAGTCAGTGCTTGTCAATGAAATACATTTGTATCTTCCCTGCCTTTCACTGTGGGTTTTCTCTTTCTGTGCTAAACCAAACATTCAGTGCTCAGCGTAGCTCTTGCCTTGTTCTATTTTGAGGCGAGGAAGCAAATGACTTTGCAACACTGCCAGGTTTGAAGTCACAGCTGCAAATATCATTTGAGTAGCATCTTTTCCTTACATTATGCAATGTTGGGATCTTGGGTACTTAAGCGAAATTTACACAGAGAGGACAACAAAACAAACCTATGCAGGCTCTTTGTGTTCCCACTGTTTGGGGCCTGCAGACCTACAGTATATTAGCAAGGAGAGGGTTGCATTTCTTTCCGGTAGCATTGCCAAAACCCATTGCATAAGAAACATTGGGTTAAGGAGAGGTAATATTTCTTCAGCAGATATGCAGACATCTCCCAGAATGTGTTTATTGCATTCTGAGTACTTGTCCTGAAAACAGCATAGAGTTCTGGGACATTTTAAAGAGTAACAAGTTGTATTTGACAGGACCTTTTTTGGGCTATAGCCCAGTTGTCCAGATGCTTTGTTGGTTTTACTGCTAGAGATTAACATAGTTATGACCTTGGGAATTTTCCAGTTATGTTAACAGTCCTTTTTTTGATGGCCGTGCTGAAGGTGGTAAGACCAACAGTGATGAGCAAAGGAATGGGAAGTTCTCCATAGTTCTGTACCTAGTGCATCTGTTTTAGATGGGAAAGACCAGTGGTAGTGGCAGTCCCCATTGTATAAGAATTGTATTAAGGAGAGGTAGTGCTGCTTCAACTGATATACTGGTGTATTACAGAATATGCTTGTTTTCCTCTGAGTACTTGACTGACATCAGTTCTGCCCAGTGGAGTAAATCTCTAAAATGGTCGGGGCACTCCAGTCAGAACTTGGAGAGCTGCTTTTTCAGTCACATCCAGAAAAGATCAGACGAGTAGAAGAAATATGCTTAAGTGCTGGAGAGTGGGTGTTAGAAGGTGTATTTTTCTTTACTGCCTTAAAGGGAGAAAATCCATTTCGACTAGGAGTCTCAGAGGAAGAAAAGCTATCATAACCCTGCTAGCAAGTCCTTAAAATGTTGAGGCAAATCCTAGTGAAACTCCTAAAATGAATTATGAGTGGAAGCTGACAAAGGAGCTCTTTAAATAAGCTATCCACATTTTTAACTGAAGTCTCCACAGAAATTAAAATAAAAAAGATCCTGATCAATTATTAATTTCTTACTGGACTCTAGGCCAAACCTGATTGAGGCTGTACTTCTGTACACACAGCTGTTTGGAAGCCAGTCACATTGAACTGTTTACCAGAGTGGTGGCTTCATGCATAGACTCATCCTTAGTTTGACATTATCTAAAACCAGCTGTAGGAGCTTCTCAGTTGGGAAAGGTGCCACCCTGGTTTCTTATGAGGGCTGGGTCAAGGTGGGATGTTGGAGACCCCTTGCAGCAGACATGATTATGCAGAGGATATGGCAAGCAAGGGCTTATCCATGTACTGCTTTACTGTTCAAAATGGTGTACAAAAGCATAACTCAAAAGGCATCAAGTATAGTGAGTGGTTTTTACAACAAATCATATATCTTCCATGTCCAAGCACAGGAAGTTAAGATGCATAATGTTCTGACCTATACACCAAAATTAGAGTTCTAACCTTTTGGTACTTCTGAGTAGTTGCAAGGTTGTTCCTGGAAGGAAGTTGCATTATGAGTATCCAAATGGAGAACTGATTGGATAGTACTGAGACTTTTTTGCTTTCATTTTTGCTTTCATTCACAGGTAATGCAAGTGGTGAAGGAGCAGATAATGAGAGCACTGACCACAAAGCCTAGTTCTCTGGATCAGTTCAAGAGTAAACTTCAAAATCTCAGCTACGCAGAAATATTGAAAATCCGCCAGTCTGAGAGGATGAACCAAGAAGATTTCCAGTCTCGTCCAATTTTGTAGGTGTTCTGCAAATAACTTGCTTCACTCCCTTCATCCTTCTTAGAAGGTCTAACAAATGTAAATATAATTTGTTAGTTGTTTGAAAAATAACCGTGGCAAGCCAGAGCTGCACAGGACCATCACTTGAAAGCCACAAAGTCAACCAGTCACTCCTACTTGAAATGTATTCATGCTTTTTTTGCAGAGAAAAATAGTCTCTTTTTCTTCACCCACAGTAGATTCCTCTCATCCCTGTAGGGCTCACAATAATTTATTTGCAGCAAATGATGCTTTGACATTTTCACCCTTTGTCATTGTGGCCTTTCCTCCATGGTTTCCTTGCAGAAAACAAAATGTCACCATCAGTGAACCGGACAAAACAAAGCCTTCAGAAGAAACACAGCATCACAAGCACTCTGCAAAAACAGTGGATTTCTGCACTGTGTGATGCTGCGGGGAGGAGGGGGGACCCAAAGTGGGGAGAAGTTACTTTTAAGTCACTGTGTTCCTCTTGCACTGATGTCTGTTGTTGGAGACAGAGATTATCAGTCCAATTTAAATCCTCTTTCAGGACTATATTCCTAATTGAACCAAAACAGCATGGCCACTACAATAGATCTTAGAGAATTTGTAACAGCAGAGCTCAGTTGAGTTTGTAATAATAATTTATAATAATTGCATGCCATCAAATCAATTCTGACTTTGGGCAACCCTGACTTTTCAGGGTTGGGAATACTCAGAAGTGGTCTACCATTCCGTTCTTCGGGGGGGGGGGGTCCCTGGGACTGTGCAGCTTGCCCAGGGCCACACAGGCTGAGTGTTCTCCCTGGAGACACAGTGGGGAATTGCACTCCCAGCCCCTGGCTTCTCGGCCAGATACCTAAGCTTCTGAATCTTGCCCCTTAAATAGTTGTCGTTTCTAGATTTTCTGTTCTTCATTCTGAAATGTAATCTTCATAATACGTATGTCAAGAAACATAAGTATCACAGCAAACTAATAGATTGAGCCAGCAGTGTAGCTCAGTGACAGAATATGAAATTGACTTTGAATGCTGAATAGGCATGCGTTTTCTCTGAAAGTGATTAATACCCAACTGATTTTTAAAGACCTGCGGTTTTGTCATCTGATTTCTTTAAGCACTTTAACATTTTGTCCTTTAGTTGATTGACAAAACGAGTTTGTTCTGAAGAGAATATTTATAGTAGTGACGTTCGCTAGAGGCCTGCCTCCATAGTTTTGTCCAAAAAAACACAGAATTACTCTTTTCAAAAATCTATATTGAGAGGCATATGGACAGAGATGCAAGCGTGTTGCAGAATGTTGGCAGTAGTTGCAGCACATTGCTCTGTGTATGTGTTGCTCATCCCACTTTATTGTGGGAGAAACATGCCCAGGGACCAAGTCTACTCAAGGAGTTAAAGTTCAAGGGCAGGAGCAATGTGTCCACGGTAGTGGCATCATTCTTCCTTAACTCTGTCTTTTGAAACCCATAAGGGAACCAAAGGATCCAACCCACCTCTGCCTACCTGACTGCCGATTTTTAGGCACACAGCATTGCTTCAAAGGCAATCGTCTCTTCTATTCAAACGGAGATAAAACAGAGAGTGCATTTCATGCAGAGCTTGGGAAGGTTAACCTTTTGGACTATTAGTATCTCCAGCCAACAGGGCTACTTACTGCCTGTGCTTTCTGGGAGATTCTGGAAATTGTAACTCTCAGAAAATTACTTTTTTTCAATCTTTGATTTCTCGTATTGATAGTATTGCCACAAAATGAGGAAAAAGGCAAAGCCAGTGATATGAGTCAGGTCTATGGACAGGACAATACCCAAATTTTGCAATTTAGAAAAAATATACAGTAAATGTTCTTCCTCAGGGCAAACTAATCAATACAAAAATCGAAATTAATTAGAATATAAATGTGTGTGGCCATGGGCCAATTTCTTTGCAGAATAAATTATATCATAAAAATACAATTTCAGTACTGACATGATTTGGGTTCCCTGAATGAAAAAAGAGCTTGTTTCTTAAATGTCAAGACAGATGTATTTTCCTTGTTAATGTTTCATTTCTGTGGCTTTGGCTCTAATGCAGCCAGAAACAGAAACATTAAACTACAACACCTAGCCACCACAGCAAGTTGGGATGATGGAACATATCAATTTGAAGGGCTTCAAACTGGGGAAGACTGGCCTGGTTCACAAACCCAAAGCCTTGGCCCCTAATTGTTGGCCACACATCATTGCTCTGTCCATGCTTAAATATGCAGTGTTTAGGATCAAGACTTTGCCACAAGAAGTGCAATGTAGTGACCAGAATCCTGTTAACTTATGAACAGCAGCATAGATCAAATAATGTAAATCTCAGCAGTGAATTGCCACCAGTTAAGGAGACCATGCTTGTATTATTCCTTGTCATGCATCAAGCCACACATTTCATAAGTAGTGAGAAATGCAAACATCCACTCCTTAAGTAGCAGTAGTTCACCACTATGTTCTATACTGTAGCTCCTCAAGATTCAATAGCCCATATTAAGTTTTTTAACATTTGACATTTAAGAGATAAAGTGCCTATAGTATCTGATCTGTCAGTTAATTACTCAGTTGAGCTAGACCAGTGGTTGACAACATCTGACTCCCCAGCACCCAGATCCTTAAAATTTAAAAAAAAAACTTTTGAATGAAAACATAGCTCAAAAATTTCCCTAAGAGGGTAAGGGGTAATTTTGCCAGATTTGGGGGGGGGGGGGGAAGACTCATGGAGTTCTCCACAGCCTATTTAATTTGTTTAAAATGTATACTTTGGATCATTGGAGGGTGCAAGGGGCATTTTCACTTTTGAAAATCTTTGTGTAAGAAAAATATTTGGCATAGGGGGTGCACAGCCCAGAGATGGAAGTGTGTAGCCCATGAAACAACTCCCTAAAATAAAAAGAACAACTGGAGCTCCAGACCTACGTGGAAGGAAGCTGTGTACACAATGTGAGATTTGATGCATTTCCTTTTTTAAAAAAACATCTAACTAGATATGTCTAAGTTTATGTTTCTTCATTGTGTGGTCCATTCCCCATTTCCTCCAGGGAGCTAAAGGAAAAGATTCAACCTGAAATTTTAGAGTTGATTAAACAGCAACGCCTTAATCGCCTTGTTGAAGGAACATGCTTTAGAAAACTCAACAGTCGACGGCGGCAAGGTAATAGCCAGGGTTGTTTTTCCTGCCTGTTTACTTCCTCTCTCCTTTCTGACAACTGAGGAAAAATCCTTCCTGTTGCATTGTTAGGATGCTTTCAGAACCAAGAGCAATGTCTTGTAGGCTCTGAAGTGATACAGCTCCTCTATGTCATGGAGCTGGATCTAAATGTTATAGAATTTTAAAGCTATTGTTCAAAATGGCAGAGTTGTATCATATTCTTTCCCACCACCTTCACAATTAAATGGAGTGATGGAAGAGGGAAAGATGTATTGATTATGGTGAAATCCCAAAACATGACAGGCATCTCAAAAAGAGGCTGCGTTGGGGAGTGTCAGCATAAATACTGCTGTTTCTGGCTTCAAACTAAACATGTGTTCTGGTCTGTGTTGTTCAGACCTATAGTTCACAGTAATTTTTTTAATGAGTTTGGGATTATTCAAAAAAGGGAAGCAAATGCTGGTGTGTGTCAGACTTCCTGAAGAAATATGATAGCAAATTTTTAATATTATATCCCAAATATCTATTTTCAGATTCTAAAATATGAGTTCCTAGTCTTTACTATTTCAGATAATCTTGAGTAGGATGTCCAGTTATTCCTTTTTTTCTCTGTCTTTCTTGATTTTTTAAACAATGCTCTAGGACTCTGCTGGTAAAAAAAATCATTTGCTTAGCACTACCCATTTGATTATGTCAAAAGGCAAACACTTCCTTTTAGACTGAGTATTTTTTGCAGGGATTTAGGACAGGTATTAATTTGCATTTTAACCATCGGCACTGTTTTAGACTCCTCTCTAATTCTGCTGCTCAGACTATCCCCTTGCTGTTTCTCACTGACTTCCTTTAGTGCAACTGTCTATTAAAACCATTTACATGTTTTCTGTTTATCCTGACCCAGAGGGATCTGCTACAGTCTCTCTGAAATAAAATCTTTTTTGCAGTCTTTATTTTAGCACACCTGTCTACTTAATGGATAAGTGTTTTCTCTGCCTTGTGGTAACTGCATAACAGACATTTCACATGAAGGCTTCACATAGCTAATTTTTAAGGGTTTTCCCACACATAATATTTCTTCATATTTTGTGGAGACTTGACAAAATATGTAGTGTAATTTTTAAAAAACTTATCAAATCAGTATGTGAAGCTGCTGATTGCCATAAACTGAAAAAACAGCAAGCCATCTAAAAAACGTCTCAAATAAATGAAATGAGGGAGTTGTGACAGATGGATGGCAGAATTATGCAAGATCATATTTGTTTTATTCTGCTTCTCAGAACCCTGAGGAAACACCCCAAAATCTACAACTATTTTCCCCAGTTATGGTTACTACGGCTTGTTTGAGACAAAACACCAGGCAGCTGGTGCAGTTTGAGTCACCATCAGCTGATCTTGTTTCGGATGAGGAAGAAAGGAGAGAGATAGTTTAGGTGAAGCCATATTGCATGTCTGACAGATCCACATTCTATGGATTGTGTATTAAATAAAGATGGCCTTGAAATGAAAAGTCCCAGTCTCTCCAATTTGAAAAGGGAATTGGTTGGCATTGACTTTGTATCCTCATCCTTTTTGCAGTCCGAGCCAGCAAACAAACAATATTATCAAATAGGAATTCCGGAGAAACTCTTAAAATATGTAGGAAAAGAAAACAGAGGAGATCAGAGCTGTGTGTTCATGTGGTATCTCAGGAAAAGTTTGAAGACTGAATGAGGGTTAAAATACCTGCTCAGAAATCCTCTTTTTTTCCTTGCAATGTACTAATTTGTTTTTTCTGATTTAGGTTCTCTTTGTTATGAGGCAGATCAATAATTTTAACAACTTTTTAAAATTTTTGTCAGACAAATTTTGGTATTGCCGGCTGTCACCGAACCACAAAGTCTTGCATTATGGAGATTTGGAAGAGAGTCCCCAGGGAGAGGTCCCACATGAATCGTTACAAGATAAACGTAAGTTCCTGAGATGTCACAACTCCTCTGTTTCCAATTTTATGTTTAGTGTTTTTGAAGAGGATTGAGAATATACCACACCAAATCTTAAGTAGAGGAGGCAGGTAGGTGGGATGGAGCAGAAGAGTAGGCAGAGGTGGGTATTTTACTTTTTGATGGCTGTCATTCACAGAATCCCCCATTGGCCTCTGCCTTGGTGGCTGTGGGAGTCTGTGAGTCATAGACCAAAAAGGTAATATATCCTGTCTTATGTTGACTGTTAAGTGATACCAGGGTGCTCAATAGAGTGCACAAGAGATAAGCAGAGAATTTTTAAATCCACTTGTACATTTCTACACAACGAATTTGTTTTATCTACATGCCTCAGAAGCTCTTCTGGTAGAAGTACATATCCAGTCTGTAATCTAGTTTCTGGTTGCAGCAGACGTCCGCAAGCTGAGAGAGGGACTTTACATCATCTGACTCCCACTTTTAAATTGGGAGCCCCTAGAAAATGTGAGGGTAGCGGGTGACCAGGTCAGAAAAGTGTAAGTGGAGGTAGTTATTTTGTCACTACTAATCAGCAGTTGGATTATTCCTGGAAAAGCTTTATTTGCTACACCTGTTAAGAAAGCTTAAGTGAACAGCAAAAACTTTTCTGTCACAGCATTTTCCGAATACCTTTGAATTGCCCCAAGAAGCTCAAGTGTAAGATTCTGAAGCAGAAATGTTCCCAAGATAGTTCTGGAACTTTCTGCCAAGGCAAGCCAGCCTACCCCCCTCCCCTATCCTTTTGCTGTCAGGAAAGCCTTTAAACTACAAACAAACATACAAAAGGTAGGACCTTGGCATCTAAGGTGGTCTTTTGCTCAGGGGAGCTAAAGTTAAGTAGCCAGGCTCTTTATTTATGTGTACTTAGCCATACTTTAATCCATGTTTATAATTTAATTTTGTCTTAGTCTTCTCACTATTGACTGCCTTGAGTGTTTCTTGCAGGAAGCAGAAAATCTGGGTGTAAATGCAATAAATATGTAATCCTTTTTTCAATAGTTCCTCATTTATTATTGATATTTCAATGTTGGTGCAGTGTGGTGGCTAAATGGTGAGCTGTGAGTTCTTTGGTTCAGATAGAACTTTGGAATTGGGGCAGAGAAAGTGTGTCTTCTAGATCAGTGGTTCCCAGCCTTGAGTCTCCAGATGTTGGACCAAAACTCCCAGAAATACTGGCCACCACAGCTAGTGGTGACGGCTTCTGGGAGTTTTAATTCAAAAACATCTGGTGATCCAAGGTTGGGAACCACTGTTCTATATGAGTCCTAGACATGTCAGTCCTGGCCTTGGATGGGGACTGCAGTGCTATATGTTCCCGTCACTGCTTTAGCCCTAGGCTTACTAGATAATTCTAAGTCAAACTGATATCTCAGATGTCTATAAGATTGTAATTATTTCTGTTGCAACATAGAAATACTACAGATCCGCCTTATAGAGTTATTGGAAAGACAGCTAAGATACAGTATGTGAAGCAGTTTGAACATGAAAGTGGTGTATGTGTGTAAAATATTGCAATGTGGTATTTAAATATAGTAACATAATCAGTTTTTCCAACAAGTAATTCACCATCTGATATCTATAGCTTATAGTATCTGATAACTCTTCATTCTGCTGGCTAGAATCTAGTCTACTGTTCTAAGCACTGCCTATGTATTAGCATTTTTAAAGGAACAAAAAATAAAAACCTCCATAACATTTCAAAGTAATAAAGGTGAAATGTACCTGTCCTCCAATGGGAATGGTAGGTGTTTTCCTTTAAGTTGGTTGGGTGAAAGGTACAGAATGGAAAAGAGCTTCTCCATGGCACAAATTTGCAATCACTGGCACTCATTTTCCTTTCTTAGAGTGGCCTTAAGCTTATTTCAGTCTTTTTCTACAATCCTTCATCAGAATCTAGGGCAGGGTTTCTTATCACCACACTAAGCTGGTATCGGGATGAGTTGTTTACTCCTCCTCTTGAGAGAAATTGTGCAGAATGACAGGGAGGAGTGAAAGATTATCATGAGGCTGTCTTTGTAATATGTGTTCAGTAGTTGAATTCAACTCATCAGACCCAGGCTTTATTAAGTGTGGAAGCATGCTGTGCAAATTACAGTAAAATCCATTCTGGAAAAATGTGAGGCTGGATTTTTGGCTTTCAGACAGAGTTGTTATATTGAATCCAGAACAGAATTCTCTGACTCAGAGAGTATGCTTCACTCTACTGGGGGTGAAAACTGCTGAATGTTAACTGTTCTGAAGAGGAAAGTCGTGTCAGAGTGTGTAAAGAAGGATACAAACATTGCTAGTCCACTCGAAAAAAAATGTGAATTGATTTGTTGCCTACCATTGTCAGACATAGACCCCCATTAGTCATTTTTAGCTAATTGGTGACTTGAAAGAACACCCATTATTCCAATTCATAAATGATTCATTTATCCAGTCCAGGTTAAGTGTGGCAATCAGGAAAGCAGATAATTTGCAAAGGTGATTAAATTCAGTATAACATGCTAGTAGATAGGCTTGGATCTTCCCCATTGCCCTCACATTCAGAAAGATGAAACTATGCAGAGGTGGTGTGGATACAAACATGTATATCACTTATATATATGGTCAGGAAAGTCTATGTACCAAGCAAGGCAATTATAATTACCATCCTGATAAACTATGGCAATTTTCTGGGTTTTTGATCTGTCTTCTGTACTGGGGAAACACCCCCCAAAAAAGTTTACGAAAAAACATAGTAAAGAAATAAATATGTCTTGATTAAAAGTCCCAAGAAAAACTTTCAGATCTTGAAGACTAATGTATGGAGAAAATCTTAGCATGTCAGTTATGTCTTGCATAACATTCCCCCCCCCCCCCGTATTCTCAAAGGCTTTCTCGACTGTGGGATATCCTGAAAAGGACAAAAAGCTGATCCCACAGCTACGAATAGTTAACACCCCCCACACTACACCTGAACACAGAGTTCTAACTCCTGTCCTCTGAAGATGCCGGCCACAGAGACTGGCAAAACATTAGGAAGAAAAACCTCCAGAACACGGCCAAACAGCCCAAAAAACCTAAAACAACCATTTTTTCCTCCTTGCAAATTCAACTGTCTTACACATTATTATTTCTCTCTCTCTCTTTTGATACAGTTCCTGTTGCTGATATAAAAGCAGTTGTTACTGGGAAAGACTGCCCTCACATGAAGGAGAAAGGAGCTCTTAAACAAAACAAGGTATCATTTGAGTAAAATCCAATAACATTTTAGTTGCAAACTTTCCTCTTTAAAAAATACAGTCTATTTGTTCATTCTGTTTTGTGTGTTTCATTTTAAGTGGTGCTTTAATTTTTTAAAAAAAAAACAATGGTTCCATCACAGAGGCTTAAAACAGGCAGCATTTAATAGCATAATATAAATCCAGAAGAATAAAACCTGTCCATGACTAAGAAACACAGTATTTTGAAAAAATTATTTCTTGTCTGCGTGACCGTACCTACCCCTGCCCAAGGAGTCCTGGAGCAGCAGTGGCTGCTCTTCTCTGAGGGGGCAAAAGATGACAGGGCATTCCTTGGATGCTTCAGCCCAGTCCTCTGCTTCTGAGTCCATTAAGGATGACAAGTCTTTCTCTGCCTCCTTTAATCCTGGCCTCTGCCACCCCGGCTCCACCCCAACCTCCAGGAATTCCCACCTAGGGCCCTGCTCCTGTCTTCCACACCATCAGGTACACCATGGATGCAGGTCTGAGGCAAATGTCCCTCTAAGGATAGCCAGAGCATCCCCCTCACAGTGTGCTTAGCCTGATAAATATAATATTCAGCACCAGAAAAAATGGACAGTTCCAGAATACATGAACTGCATCTGCTTAAAAGTCTATTCTGTGTGTTGAAATAAGGATTTCTGTTTGTTTCAGACTTGTACTAGCATTGCACTTTTTTTTGCCAATAAGCCTTTTGTATGTCAGAAGACATATATCAAAATTGTGTAATTAGTGCCAGATCTGAAAACACTGGAGAAGGAGGGATATAAGGTTTCTCATAGCACCACTCAGTTCCATTCTCCTGATTTTTCAAACACATGTACTGTAATAGTTAGGTACCTTTTTTTAATGGACCCTATTCTGAGGCATCAGAACTTTTTTTAATAGTCTTTTTATGTCAGAAAATGACAAAATGCAGCCTCCATTTGGCCCTCTCCTAGGGCATGGAAAGCAGGACATACCAGATCTTCACAAGTCAAAGAAAGAAAAGGAAAAAGGAATGGAAGGAATGGAGTGGAATGCTTTATTCCGGGAGGAGTGGATTTTGCTTTAGGGAAATTGAAGCTGTAGTTCCCCCCCCCCAACAAAGAAAGTCAACCCCGGAAGTTGCTCTCTGGTTTTGATTTTTCTCTATCTTTCTAAATTTTGCCATACTTGATCTTACATGCAAATTTGGCCATCAGGCCCACCCAAATAGTGCATCCAGTGACATCCATACCTTATACATGTACCATCTTATCATTCACTTATTTTAATACCTCAATTCTGCTTGCATCTTAAAGCACCGGTTGCAAGTCAAAGCAAAATGTTGCGACCGGAGTTGGTTGTAATTCAAATTGATTGCAAGACAAGACAGTTGTAAGTCAAGGCACCACTGTATTTTTAATTTCATCTTCATCACTTTAACAATAAAAAGTATCCAAATTGTAAGTTATAATATGCTGGAAAAAGAATTCTCTCTTGACAATCAACTACAAAGGTATTTGGGTGCCAGCTTTCCTATCACGATCATTAGCATTGAAGAAATTCTTTATGTGTTCAGACTCTTTCTGTTTTTGCAGTAATATATTTTGTTTCCATGGCTTATGTTCATAGCCTGCCATTTTTAAAGTCTCAGTAATTTGCACCACTGCACAAAGAAATGATGCCAGATTTGTGAGAACAGAGATAAATTTGGCCCTTTAATGGCACCATTACTTTTAATATATGAGAGTTGAGAGAAAATGACTGCCTTAGCTCTGAGCAAATTGATAGTGCATCAGCAGGATCAAGCAAGAGCCATAATCGCTGCTGGTAAGTTCTACAGAATTCTCCCTTGCTGGATTTTAGAAATATAACCATCTTAACCACAGCTAAAATTAGATTTCCACTGCTCTCCCCACATTCACATCACAAGACCATCGCTCCTTGTATTTAGGTCTGTTGTCCAGCAAGTATTTCCATAACAGTTGTGCGGTGTCTCTTAACTCCCCTGGGCTTGCCTGGCATGAGATAAAACTCCAAATTAGCCTTCTTTAGTAGAGGTGAAAATTGCAGCAGGGTCATTCAATTTCTTGTGGGATTTATTAGCCAAAATCATAGCAACCTTTGGATTTACTGCACTGCAGAGATAATAAAGAATTTTATAATACCATAACCACCAAAACATTTATTATGATGTAAGTTCTTGTGAGCTGGAATCCACTTTATCATTGTCAGAAATGATGTGCCCTGCTTCTCATTCCACAATGAAGCCCAAAGAAACTAATGACACTGTAGAAAATTACACACAAATACAATACCTGTGTACTATGAAATAACTTACATTTCATAGTCTTGTTAAAGTACTACAGTATAAGGTTCTCTGTTCTTTTTGCTTCAGTAAACTAACATGGGAACCAGTTAAGAAGTTGATCTCACAGAATGCTGAGACCATGACTTAGTTCACACTTAACAATAGTTAAATGGGAACAAGTAGAAAATACCCTTGGGTTCACATACACTACTACTTCCCTGTCCTCACTCAGGATGATCAAGCAAAAGACATTAGAAGTAGTTGATTCTTGTAAACTAAATATAGACTCTCCTTATGTCCAATTTAGGATCTTTGGTTAGTTTAGACTATGATCTGTTGAAAGTGATTATGATTATTAACCATGGTTTAAACCTGGTTTCTAATTCTTCTTTAGTACATGTGGCAGGGTCATCTTGTGAGCTAAAACAAAAGCAACCCATGAATTTGCTGCACTGCAGAAAGTAAGCTCTTGTAATACCTTAAAGACTAAAACATCATAGCATAGGACTTAATGGACTAAAATTCATTTCATCAATGTAATTGATAATGTAGCATGGCTTTCCATCCACATTCCACCCACCGTTTGAATGAACCAACATTTATCCTTTTTAGGTGTAGTATCACACAGTTGTTAGTTTAAAATAGGAAGTGGTACTGCCAGTCTCTCCTGAGAGATACCTCAGGAAGAGAGGGAAGAATCTCATCTCCTTGTTTGAACCCCCATACTGTATCTATTAAAACCCTCAAGGAAGTGCCTTCTCTCAGTCCCACCACTCTCACAAGCATGTCTGGTGCAGGCCTGAGAGAGAACTCTTTCTGAGACTGCTCCCAGATTATGAAACTCCCTCCTTTGGGAGGTGCAGTTAGCCCATTCCCTCCTTTCCTTCTGCTGTCAGTTGAAAATGTATCTCTTTAGAGAGACTTTTGGAGAGCCAGGAGGCAATTGAGATGGGGAGGGTTTTTTTTTTAAAAAAATCTGTTTTTAAATTAAAGTTTTTAATATGTATATATCACAGTTTTACATCTTCAACAAATTGTTTTACCGTATTTTTCACTCCATAAGATGCACCTGACTATAAGACGTACCTATTTATGGAGTGAAAGATACAGTACATTGAATCTTTCTTGGAGGAAGCCATCAGAGACCTCCTGGGGGTCCCCCACTGCCGCGAAGGCAAAAGGGCAGGGGGAAAAGACGGGAGAGTCAAATCTCCCATCCTTTTCCCCTGCCTTTTTGCCTTCGGAGGTCTGCAAGGGCTCCCTCCGATGTTGGGGGAAAGCCCTTTGAAACCTCCTGGGGGTCCAATCGTGGCAGTGGCGGGGGACTCCCAGGAGGTCTCCGATGGCTTTCCTCTGACATCTGCCTTTGCAGAAGTATATTCACTCCATAAGACGCACACACTTTTCCCCCACACACTTTTTTTTGGGGGAAGTGCATCTTATGCAGCGAAAAATAAGGTAATTGATTATTCTTTTTTTTAAAAAAACAACATATGCTGCCTTTCAATCCTGCTGCTACTTGTTCATGTGGTGTTGAGCTATGGTTTAATATTATTTGTGACTATAGAACTGTTAAATAATCATAGCCAAGTCCAATGATATATGCTTTTCATTCATTCTTTTCAGGAGGTGCTTGAGCTAGCTTTCTCTATATTGTTTGATTCAAATGGACAACTAAATTTCATTGCTCCTGACAAGCATGAGGTAAATTTGTTTGAATGTTAAGAAGAAAATTAGGTAGAGAAAATTAGGTAGTTATTTGCTATCAAGTCACAACTGACTTACAGAAACCCTAATAAAACTTTCAAGGTAAGTGAGATATTTAAGGAGTGGTTTTACCAGTTCCATTTCCCCAGTGAACTTCCATGGCTGAGTGGGGAATCAAACCCTGGTCTCCAGAGTCCTAGTCCATCACTCCATCACCACATTGAAATCCCAAGCAAAAAAGGGGGGGCTTGTATTCTTGCTGTCTTGTGGCTGGGTTGAATACTTCAGCTGGTGAGTATTCCATCAGAATCAACCAGGAATATATTAACATCATTTGCAGGAGATGATGACTAGGTGAATCACAAAACCAACAAGAGGTGGAGTTTTCAGAGATCTCCAAAATGCTAGTTAACTGATACTCATTTTTGTGGTACAATTTTGCTGAGTCCCACCTATAATAGTTGACAACAAACTGAAGTAATATGGACCTGAAGTTAATATATCTTCACAAAGAGAAGAAGGAAGGAAATCAGAGATATGTCTGAAATCTAATTGTTAGTAGACCTACTGAATCAATGGGCTTTGGTAAGTCAGAACTTAAGTGTATCCCACTGATTTTCACAGGATTTTAATTGGGACAAAGAGACCCCATAGTGCATCCTGATTTTAAGCCCAAAATTCACAGTTGGATAAGTTTTAAAATATTTATACCTTGCCCTTTCTCTTAGAACTTCAATGCAACAATATTTTCAAAAAAAATAGTGTGATCTTTGAAACATCCTGTCATATTAAAAGATTCAAAAATAGATATGTGTTGGAAACAATAGGTTAAAATCCCATATCAAAGCCCCTCATGAAAAGAAAGTTTCCAGAAAATTATCAAGGAGGAAGTGAAGCAGTCTTCCTTCATAAGGGAATTCACAAGCCAGACTGAGTTGCTAAAATGATTTTCTCCTTATTCGCAAATTTAAGGACATATCTGGGATTGTTTGGATATTTAAAAGGCTGCTGAAAACAAGCAGGAGAAAGGGATAGCCTTGGTATTCTGGTCCTAGGACATTCAGATCCTTGAATGTCATCAACGGCATTTTGAATCAGGCTCAAAAGAAATGGGAAGCCAATACAGCCATTTTCACAAGAGGTTTACATGCTCCTTGTACACACTCCCAGTTTATAATGGAGCTATTGCATTCTCGAGCAATAGTTTTTCCAAATACTCTTCAAATTGCATTGTGTAATTAAAGTGTCTGTCTCACTGGCCAGAGTTGCCTTCTCCAGGAATAAGCATTGTTGATACACCTACATTGATCGGGCAGAGGTGCTCCTGGCTAAAGCTCTGGCTTAGTGATCCAAAATCAAAGCAGAGTTCAGAAGAATTCAAACAATGACCTTGTATTAGAAATCCATATAAGTCCAGCAGTCTTCTAGTGGTGACCACTCTCTCTTGTGAAGATGTGGGATACTGCTGAATCTAAATGTAGCCTGGTGACACTTTATCTATGAAAGTATTTATCAATGACAGCCATATTAAGTTCCCCTACAATCAGATCACTGTCATACCGGCTACCTACTGTGATTTTTAGATGGATTGTTATGCATTACTACTTTGACTGTGTTTTTAGTATTGCTGATGTTTTCCATCTCTGAGTGATATTTGTTTGTTCCTTTTTAATATTTGTATACTTGTTTTTAGCTTTAATATTATAATTTAATGATGTATGCTGCCTTTTTATACTCATTGTTCTTAGCTTTAAATACTGCCTTTTAATTATGTAAGCCACCATTTATACTTATTGTTTTCAGCTTTAAATGTCGTCTTTCAATTATGTAAGCTGCCTTGGGTCCTTTTTAAGGAAAAAGGTAGGGTAAAAATATTCTAACTAAAATAAATGAATACCTGCCTACCCTACTGAGCAGCAGAAAAGTCCCACAGTTGCCATGGCAGTCATGAATATCTGAGCCACTCTAACAAGTAGGCCTCAGTACGAAGAACAAAAAACCCTTGAACTGCCAGTCTGTAGGATTCTAGTGGCATCCTTAGATAACATTGGCTAGCTCAGGTAAAAACAATGTCGGCCAGCAGGGTGGATGGTGCACCTCAGAATAGAAGCAGCCTATTGGCTGTGTATTGAGGGGGGGCTCAGACTATACTCTATTGTGATGTCCCCCTCATAAGCTGCCAACTGTCAATTTCAGCAATATACATGCAGAACCCAGTAAAAAAATTGATGTGGTATCTGGTGATAAAACCCCGATACAGCCCCCAACTCATCCTCTCTGTTCTACTCAGTCTTTTTTTCCTTTCCCTCCCTCTTGTTCTTTGTATAATAGGTCTTCCATTTTCCCTTCTTTTTAAAAAAAAAAAAACTGGTCTGCATATAGTGAGCTCTCGCTATTTTTAAGCTGAGAGCTATTTTGTTAGCACATGGCCAGCTAAATTTAAAATCCATCCTTTGGTATGGAATCCAAGATAAACCTTTATATAATAAAAAATACTGCTATCATTGATTCAATTTCCACTTGTAAACTAGGACACAAACCAATGTGATTGAAATCTTTATTTTTAGACCATACCATTCAAGGCCTTTTGTTCACAGTTGCGTAAATGGCTTTTAGTAACAAATTCAAGTGGTTGATTAAATAGGATTTGACTGTTGTTCATAGAGTCCCTGAGGACTGATGCTGATTTAAAACACTTATTTAGCCCATGTTTATCTGGAACTGTCAGCTTCAGGAAATCATGTCATTTTCTCTGCATTTCTTTAAGAGATAGGGGAATTTAGATCTTTATAGCTAAATCCAGCATCCAGAATGCAGTTTTTAAAGATGCTAAATTGACATAATTCTAGCTCTTAAGGGATAGGGGCAAGATTCCACATTTCCCATAGTGGGTGACAATACATAGTGTGCTGATAGATGTAGATGTGGTATTCTTCTTTAGCAATAGCATGAGTTGGTATGTGCTTCCCTTTTGTGTTCATTAACAAAACCAAGACTGCTTCCATACACACACAAGTATGTAGGCAGGGATGGCTGTGAGAAAAATGACACAGGTCTTGATGACCTGCACCATCAGGTTTCTATTTCTTTCTGAACATCAGATTTCTGTTTCTTTTCATGAACATGATCTTGCAAGACATTTGTCCCATGCTTTTGATGGTTAAGGATGTAGGCAAAACTGAAACAAGTTCATAGTGAAGGAAAGCAGCCCCTAACTAAATGGCCAAATGGGGAGTGAAGGTTGCGTTTGTAGTATTACTCCACCCTGAATGTGGAATACAGTTCCTTTCTCTTCCCTCTAGTATTGCAAGAATCATCAGAGAACAGGTGCAGTTTTTCTTCTCCCATGTCATGATATATCAACATTCATAGAATTGTTAAGCCTCATGGTTATTTGAGGACAACTTTCAGCATTTTACACAAGTGGTGCTTCCTTTTTTTATACATATATTTAGACATCTTTCCCCTCCCGAGAACAATACATGTGCTCCACATGTAAGTACAGTTCACATGCTTCACCAGATCAGAGATATGTGTATTGCCACTTTGGACTCTAAACACAGGTGACTTGTGTTCCCTCTCTCCTTCTGTGAGCACCCAGAACTGTCCTGGGCTAAGTCACTGCTGTATAGCAACATGTTCAAGATAAGGCAGGTTTTTATTTTAACTAACAGTTCTTAATTTAACTTCAAACTTGAAAAATTATTATAAAAATGTCCTGCCATTTCAGACAATGTGTGTGTGTGTGCCCGCGCACGCACACACGAACACACACACACACACAGAGTCTGAAATGGCAGGGCATACTAGAGATGCCATGGATTTGTTGATGCATATATTTGTGAAAGCCAAGTTAATGCAGCTCTCTCTCACTCCCTGTTCCTCTCTCACTCCCCCTCCCCCAGTATTGTGTGTGGACAGATGGTCTAAATGCTCTTCTTGGAAAGGACATGATGAGTGAACTGACACGCAATGATTTGGACACTCTACTCAGTATGGAGATAAAACTGCGCCTCCTGGACCTAGAGAACATACAGATTCCTGATGCTCCACCACCAATTCCAAAGGAACCAAGCAACTATGATTTTGTATATGATTGTAACTAAAGTTACTCTCACTGCTGAGATTACATTTAAACTGGAAGTACTATAACTGGAGACGTGTGTTTTTGGTGGATTTTTTTTTAAAGAAGAAAAATATATGCACATTGGACTTCATTTCAGGGGTCCTGCAAAACACTTATTTCCCTTTGCTTTTTACCCTTTGGTCTGACATCATCTTCCGCATTGCTATTTTAAAAGAACATTGCTTTCATTAACTTCTCATCATTTGGCAAACTGGACTTAAACGTCCCCCTCAGCAGAACTTCCTTTTTTAAAAAATATTCATAATAAAAGGACAGTGTGGCCAAAGTACATGACCACTAGACCAAATACAGCATTATTGGTGCTTTGACTGGAAGAAAAGAAGTAGTGAAGCTGCTGAAAATGGTGAGAGGTGTCTTCCCATTGCTCACTCCTGACCATGGAATCAGCTTGAGCTGACCTCAGTGGAAATGAAGATTAACTGCTTGCAACTTCTCTGCCATTGTTGTCATAATCCACCACTACCACCAGCATCTATCTAAATACCATTTGTGCTCTGTCCAGTGACTGTTTCTTAAGATAATGAGTCCACAGGTCTTTGCTGCAAACATTTTAACCTTTTAATAGACACAGCTTAACAGTATCGCACATAAACGGATAAAACCCCTTGCTGTTTTATGTCCCTGTTGTGTAATTACATATCACTAAAACTGGTAAGAGTCTTTATCCAGGCTGGGGTTGATTTTTGTGTATGTGCAAAGAGGCAGATGCCATAGATATTGAAATGTTATGTATTCAGTTTGGTTCATGAGAAAATTGAGAGTTTTACAAATTTGCAAGCAAAAATTGGTTTTGTACAAAATATTTGAACAATTCTTGCCAAATACATATTTAATTAAGAACGCAATAGTATTTTTGTGTGTGTGTTTTTTTTTAAATTATTGTCTGTGTTATAAATTCCATATGGTACCTGGAATGCTTGACCCGGGAGGAAAAATACACACCAACATTCCCTTCAGCACTGCAGTTGAATAAAATTGGGTTTGTGCTTATTTGTGGAAATGTGTGTCTTCATTCTCATGCTGTCATATATTATTTGCTATTTCTTGCGTTTTACATTTTGTGGATAAATTAATAAGTTAACTGTGAGCTGAGCAAACATTCTGCTGTTGCAACTAACCTGAAGGGGGGAAAATCAGGATTGTGGTCTATCATAATGAACTATTGAATCATTTTCTTAGAAAGGGACCATAACACCATCTAGTCTAAAAGAGTGCCCCATATGCCCACCCGCCTCACAGAAATCTCTTCCTATCAGAGCTGAGAACTCATGGACCACCAGATGATGTTGGACCCATAGTCAGGGGTCAGGGGTTATAGGAGCTGTAATCCAGCAACATCTGCAGGTTGATTCCCCACCTTTGGCCAGCACAAATCCAGGCAATATGGTTCTACCTGCAAAGAAAATGTCTTAAGGGATGCCTGGAGGTCAATAGCCATAAATGACGTGCATATAATTGGAGCATATGATGTGGAGAAAGACAAATTATTCTCAAGGTTGCAGTCAGTTAACTGGAACTGGCAGTGGAGGGATGATTCATTCCTATCTCCTTTCACAAATGTTTTGATCAACATGTACACAACTTATTCATTAGGGACTGCTACTTTTATATTTTACACTCAGCTCTAGATACTTACGCACTGTATTCGTGGCTTCTGTTGTAAATGAGCATGCCTCCTTACCTGTAAATACAACTGTACAAGCAAGCAGCCATATATTGTGCTCTTAGGAGCAGAAAGCATTTCATAACCCAAGTCAAAAAAATAAGGATGCCCCAAACAAACAGTTAGAATTATGAAACTGGATCTTAGATCAGCACCAGGACTGACACAAATGTAGAAAAAAGCCTGCTTATGCTCTGGGCCAAATTTGAGGAGCTTTGGGCAAAGGATCTTCAAGTTATGATTTTTTAAAATAAAGTAACCCTGCTTTACCCCCTTGCAGAAACAACCAACCTGGAGCTCCAGCTGATTGAAAACAGATGAAATTCATTGATAAGACAAAATGTACATACCTGAAAAAAAGACTTATCTTTTTAAGGTCCTTTTTTTCCTTCCACAGAAATTGAGCCATTCAAGGCTGTATAACATAGTCTGCAATTATTGTTTTTGAAGCCTGAAAAGCTCTAAAATCACTGACTTTTTTATAGCTTTGAACATTCTAACAGACTGAACTATTTCCATAGCATAGCATTCTGAACAATCATAACGTGTCTTGAGTCAGCCAGGCAGCTATACGGGGCAGGTGCCAGAAGTCACTTTTAACCCTGCCATAGCATTCAATGTGAAAGACAGCATTTAACTTCTTCCTTGCCAAACCTAACTCCAGCCTGTGAAAATGCTTTAAATTTAAAAGATATTTTTGAAAAATAGATAATATTCAGCTCACTGTGATATTACTGTTTTGTTTTGTTTTTGGTTTTTTTGTTTTTTGCTTTGTTGCTGGAAGTGATCTCAAAGCAAGTTTTACCCATTTTACACATGAGTATGTTTACCTTGTTTACTCATAAGCTTGCCTGGTTTACTCAGGAGTTAGCTTACCCATTTTACTCACAAGTATTTAAAAAGAATTTTTTTAAAATTGAATAATATTCAGAAGCCCACTCATTAAATACTGGTTTTTTGATTTGTTAAAGAGGATGATCTCAAAGTAGGTTTTACTCAGTTTACTCACAAGTAAGTTTACCTGGTTTATTCACGAGACAGCCGCAACAGCAGCCAGTGACAGCTGCAGCAGGAAGAGAGGGCAATGAGGTGAGGGTTAGGAAGACAGAACAGAGGTAGAAACCCAATCCCCCCCCACCTTTCTCACTTTATATGACTTCCATAATATCCTATCATTAAGAGCTCTGCTCAAATCTTGCAAACCAACATCATGTCACGTTAGGTTGTAGAATCTATAAGGGATGAAATACAGCATTTAAATGTAGTTTTGCCTTCAGGCCTCATTTAATCTAGATTTAGCCTTTTTTAGAAATTAGAAGTGACCAGCTTGCCATTTCCTATTTCTGACTAGCCAGAGTACAATGTGTTGCATTTAAATGGCAAATGGTTATCCCAAGGTTCACGGGAGAGGTGAAAAATTGAGAGGCTGTGGTGCAGCCCACCAAACATCCAGGTGTGTGAACCAAGGTCTCCTTGCCCCTCAGAGGTAGCCTGGCCTGTTATAAAACACATTAAAACAATCAGAAATTTTGTGTTTCTCAAAAATACTCATAAACAGATGCAATGCATCTTTCTTTGGATTATACATCTATAACTTAATCCCAGTGATCATGTCACTTGAACAAGTGCTGTATGTCAACAAGTTATAAGATTTTGTTAACTGATCTGACAATCTTGGTTAGTAGGTGTGTACCATTCCTTAAAAATGAACATTTGTAGATTTGTGAGTAGACTGATATTTGCAGCACGGGAATCTTTCTGACATGCCTAGAAGGTAGATAAAGTTGCCCTGAAGGTCTGAAAACATTTGCCTAGTCTTCTGCACTAACCTCATCAAAAGGAGTGGTGATAGTTCAGTCTTCTGAGTTGAGAACTCATTTGTTCAAGGCCGAGGAAAAGGTTTATGTCCTTGATTTGATGTTCATTCAAGAAGACTGTTGTTTTTAACACTGAATGTTTAAATTGAAACAAAACATACAATGACTGCAAGGTGTTTTTTTAATTAGCAAAATTTTAACTAAGAGAGTACCAGTCTCCTGGAAGATCCTAAGGTGGATTTGGGTGTCATCAACACATTGGTGGAACCAGACCACAACATTCTGGACAGCTTCTTTCAGTTTTTCAAATATATGTGAAATAGTGCGGGGAATCATGGAACCTTGAGATATTCCACAGGCTAGTAGTCAAATTGGTGAACAGGTGCCCCCCCAGCACCACCATCATTCACAAGGTAACACCACATAAGGGAAAATCCCAGTAGGTGACTCCTTTTTTCATCAGTCAATCACTTTTCACCTAAACATAAAGCAATTGTCAGGGCTATTTTTAACCAGGTGTGAATGGTAGTGAGTAGAAGAGGGTATCATGTAGACCATTTTGACAGCTGCCATTGTTGTTCTCAACATTCAGATTGCCCTTTGTTATATACAGATATACAGCTTAGCATCCTTTTTCCTGCTGTCAATGTGAGCATAAAATAATGCAGCATTATTGGGCCATTTCCTGGCTTTTTGAATTGTGGGTACAGAAACAATCATAAACTAGAGGTGTGACATTTGCCCTTGTGGCCCCTGATTGTCTTTCCCTAGAAAGGCTCACGTCTCATTTTCTTCTTGCTCCCACCAGTGGATTACCTCAGTCCACAATATAAATGACTGTGGCAGATGCCCCACATCACACCTGTCACTCATAGCTGGAGCTCATTTGCATAAGCCTATGAGAGGACAGGAGGGGTGGAGGCAGAGAGTGAGTTAAGTCAGAGAGAGAGAGTGAGATGAGGAAGAGAGGTTTGCAGAGAGAGACAGAAAGAGTGAGAACTGAAACTAATAAAGATAAACTGGTTAAAGTGAATAAATAAAACAGGAGGTGATTGAATGTGTGGCAGAATATATGATATTTCAATGATTTTGATTCTATGAAATGAATAAAGAACATCAGTGATCCTGAATTACACTAATTACCCTAATACCCTTTAATAAACAAGTTCTGTTGTTGGCAGCCAGTGTCAGACTAAACTCCTTTACAGCGTGGATAAAGAAATCCATTGGTGGCCACGAAAGAAAGAGGGAATGTCTCCAGCGTGAGTCCTTTGGGTTGAGAAAAAGAAATGGGCACGGGGTGAACATAACAATGACGTTTGTCAGAACACTTGTCTTGTGAACAGAAACAGAACTTTCATTTATTGGAGTGAAGCAGATTGAATAATAACAGAAGTTATTCAGGTACATATTATACATAAGCAATTTATCAACAGTTCTCTCAGTACGTACTTTTCTCTTGCTATATCATTATTAACTTCTCTACCTATTCTCCTAACCGGCTCTCTCTCTCTCAGTATCTATTCCCCTCTCTCTGACTAACTAACCCTATCTGACTCCTCCTTCTCCCGCCAAGCCTCATGTAGCTGCTGACTCCACTTCTCCAGTCCCCTCATAGGTACGTGCAAATCAGCTCATGAATATGAATGGCATGAGTGACATGGGTGATCGCCACAAGAGGGTGTTTTTTTAAAGAATTGAGTAATTAAATAGAAGAAAAGTGTGAAAAGAGCCAGAACCACTTCCTTTCATTTCACAAAGAATGTTTATAACTGAACTTCTGTTGTTTGTTGTGAATAGAAGTAGTGCAGCCCAATCCAATGCAACCTGAAGAACTAAACCTTCAACTAGCAACCTTTTCATCAGATTTTCATTTTAGCTTGGCCACTCACATCCACTCTTTCACTGCCATCAAAGATCAGTTCAAAGTTTCCCTTGCCCCCCTAGTTTTGATGAGCATTAAAGCAGATTATCAGGAACTGAAGGTAACATCAGCCCAACTTCTCCCAGTGATTTCATGGAGGTGTTAAAGTTTTTGGGAAGCAAAGTAAAATTCCTAGAACATCACTGAATTAAATGTGTATATCTTTTTTCTCAATCTTGGGGCCATGATGATTGTTTGGTCTCTGGACACAGACAATACAGTGGTGCCTCGCACAACGAGTGCCTCATACAACGATGAATTCACACAACGATGCCTTTTTCTGTTAAATTTGCTGCCTCACACAGCGATGTTTCCTATGGGGGATTTTCACACAACGATCTCCCTTTTCGCTCCTGTAAAAGTGTCTTACAATGTTTGGACGCTGTTTTAAATGATTGCAATGGTTAGTCCACCTCCTGAAACCTATGCAAACTGATTTTGATGTTGTTCTGACACTTCGTTAATTTATGATGATTTTTTGAATTTTCTCCATTGGAAACCATTGGATGGTCTGTCTAATGGTTTCCAATGGAAAAAACAAAAAATCATCATAAATTAACGAAGTGTCAGAACAACACCAAAATCAGTTTGCATAGGTTTCAGGAGGTGGGCTAACCATTGCAATCATTTAAAACAGCTTCCAAACATTGTAAGACACTTTTACAGGAGCGAAAAGGGAGATCGGGAAGAACTTTAAAAGGCAAACGGAGATCAAAGAGCCCTTTCCCGATCTCCCTTTTCGCTCCTGTAAAAGTGTCTTACAATGTTTGGAAGCTGTTTTAAATGATTGCAATGGTTAGTCTACCTCCTGAAACCTATGCAAACTGATTTTGGTGTTGTTCTGACACTTTGTTAATTTATGATGATTTTTTGTTTTTTCCATTGGAAACCATTAGACAGACCATCCAATGGTTTCCAATGGAGAAAATTCAAAAAATCATCATAAATTAACGAAGTGTCAGAACAACACCAAAATCAGTTTGCTAGGTTTCAGGAGGTGGACTAACCATTGTAATCATTTAAAACAGCGTCCAAACATTGTAAGACACTTTTACAGGAGCGAAAAAGGACTTCACAAAGGCATTGAAATGTATTGAGTCGGCTTCAATACATTCCAGTATAGGAAACATTGTTTCACTCAACGATGTTTCCTATGGGGATTTTCACTGAACGATGGCAATCCGTTCCAATTGGAACGGATTAACCGGTTTTCAATGCATTCCTATGAGAAATGGTGTTTCACAGAACGATGTTTCACACAACGTTGATTTTTTTGGAACCAATTAACATCGTTGTGTGAGGCACCACTGTACGGGCAAAATCTGGGAGCGAGAGGACAGATACACCATGCCTGCCCAGCAGAAAGCAATAATGTATTTGAATTGCCTCACTACAGTAATGTTTGCATGTGTATCAATGTACCCAGTTCCTGTATTATGACAGACAGTATGTCTTAGCAGGAACTAGGCTATCTGTTTACAAATATGTATTTTTTTGGTGAGATAACCTTTTATTTATTTGTCTGATTGATTTTTAGGTCACTCCTCTAGAGCACAGTTCCCCAACTGTGGGCTTGCTGGAACTGGGCCACGGACACAAGTCTCTGCCCACCCACCTGCTGGAGGGGCACGTTGCACTCCTAACCATTCCCACAGTGCCCCTCGCAGTGCCCCCTCCCTGCGGGGAAGCCGCCACGGTGCAACCCGCCTGGAAAGCGGTGATGGCCAGCCACTGGGCTCGGCGGCACACCACCCAGGGCGAGCTGCCAGGGTGGAGCGTGAGTGCATTCCTGATGTTTCCTGCCCTGCTGACTCTTCCCGGGCAGGAAAGGTTATTAATAAAACATTAAAATATGCTGATGTCAAACTGTATGTGGCGTCCCTTGATTTAAAGGGAGCTTTTGATTCACTAGATAGACAACTATTATGGGACAAATTGGAAAATGTGGACATTGATAAAAGAGTGCTCCTCCTCATAAAAGGTCTCAACTCCAATACAACATGCCCAATTCGACTTTCTCAAAAAGGGGAAGTAACAACCAGGTCCCAACTAACAAGGGAGTGAAACAAGAATGCATCCTGGCTCCCTTATTGTTTAACCTTTTTATGAACAATCTTGCTCCCTTTTTGACAAACTTTGATGGCCATCCTCCCAAATTGGAAACTCGTTCTATCCCGATACTACTTTATGCAGTTGATGCAGTCATTTCCCACACTTGTCCAGGCTTAAAATGCCTGATTAATGGATGTGCGAAATATCTGACCAAAAATAAGATGCAATTAATTTATAAAAATACTTGTTTTCACCAAAACATGGAAACAATTTCAATTGAACCTAAATGGAAATCACATAGAACAAGATTAACAGTATAAATACTTAGGTGTTCTTTTTCATTATAAACACTCTTGGGTCCCCCATCAAAAAATGGCAATAAATGTAGCTAGGATCACTACCCAATCTATTTTGCATTTTTATTATAATTCACGAAATTGGCTTGTCCTGGAAGCATTACAAGTTTTCATCTCCAAAATTATTCCACAAGCCCTCTATGGTTTCCCAATTTGGGCAAGTGCTGTGGACCGATTGATTGAACAGCTACAATCCTCCTTCTAATGCAAAGGATTACCTAGATGTGTGTCCTACTCGGTGCTCTGTCTGGAGTCCAGAGTATCTTTAATACAGACTATACATACATACATATAAACTTTATTGTTTCTGGCCATAGACCTTTACAATATAGCTTTGTTGAGATTATTCAAATTTTGTTTAAACATCTATTACAATTCAAACATGGACAGTTTGAATACACTAGCTTCTGTAGGTCACTGTCCCACCTTTTGGGTCAACAGTCCTCTTGAAAAAATTGAAATCAATTGGTATAGATAGCGACTACCTTGGAGCTCTAAGTCAAGAGCAAGCTTTCCAAATTATTAAAAGAAGAATTTTGGATATTGAATTCCAGGACCATTGGAATGCTGCCAATAAATTCTGTTCACCATTGTTTTTCCATATTCCTTTCAAAATGGATAAACCTGCTGCATACCTTTCCTTGCTCAAATGCCCCCCAAAACATAGGGCCTTTTCTTTGGCCAGAGGTAATGTCATGCCTACTGCTACATGTATTATATGGCAAATTTAATGCAGTTCCCTATTCTGAAAGGCACTGCCCATATGAACAGGGGGTGTTGGAAACCCTTGTTCATTTGTTTTTGCACTGCCCGCTTCACTCAATCGACCGATCAAAGTTGATAGCCTTAATTTTATTAAAGTTGGAAGGGACGTCAGATTTGGATAAAGTTCGCTATATGCTAGTGGCCAAGATGACTGATATTGTAGAAAGAGTCAGAGACTTCCTTGATACTATTGTTAGGAGATGAACCGTTGTCCTTTTAAGGGGGATATCTAACACTTTTCTGCCCTATTGATGACTAAATATGTAGTTACCTAACAAACCACTATGACTATGTCCAATTTCTACTTATGCCAATGTGGGTAGGGAGGTAGGGAGGTAGATGATAGATAGATTAGATAGATTAGATTAGATTAGATTAGATTAGATTAGATTAGATTAGATTAGATTAGATTAGATTAGATTAGATAGATAGATAGATAGATAGATAGATAGATAGATAGATAGATATAGATAGATAGATAGATAGATAGATAGATAGATAGATAGATAGATAGATAGATAGATAGATAGATAGATAGATAGATAGATAGATAGATAGATAGATAGATAGATAGATAGATAGATAGATAGATAGATAGATAGATAGTGCAACCTATATCCCAATTGGTAGGGACCCAGGTTGAAAAGCATTCAGACATGCAATCTCCATCACTTGTCTTCTGTATTATCACAGCACTGGGATGGGTTATCTCTATGTCTCTTACTAAATAGATGCAAATTCCTAGATTGTCAAATCTCCAACACTTGTCTTATAGCTTAAGGGTTCCCCAAGAAAGCAGCACCTATATTTTCCAGAGATGTTTCCTGAGCTACTCTGTAAGTACATGAAGCTACTGGACTGGCATTTCCCAAGGAACTGAGAAGTCATTTTCTTAAAGACTTAAGCCTCCAAAGCATTTGCCATACAAGATGCTTAGGGGGAAATATGCAAAGCTAAAAAGAATCTGTAGTTATAATTTCCTTATTTTAAAGGCCTATTAAAATATAAAGTTATTTTCTAAAACCATGCTCAGGGACACTATATATTCAAGCAGAATTGTGCCTTAAAGCTACAGTGGTGCCTCGCATTACAACGTTAATTTATTCCAGCGAAATCACTGTAGAACGAAAACATCATAAAGCATTTTTAAAAGCCCATAGAAACGCATTAAAACCCGGTTAATGCATTCCTATGGGCTGGAAACTCATCGTCCAGCAAAGATCCTCCATAGTGCGGCCATTTTCGCTGCCTGTGCAGCGAGGAATCCATCCCAGAAATCAACGGGTGGTCATTTTGTTTACCCGGTGGCCATTTTGAAACCGCCAATCAGCTGTTTAAAAAATCATCGCTTTGCGAGAATTGGTTCCCAAAGCAGGGAACCGATCATCGCAAAGCGAAATTCCCCCATAGGGAGCATCATTTTGCGATCGCAAAAACATCGACGTCAAACGGTTTCATCGTTAAACGGAGTGCCCTTCTTGTGGGGCACCACTGTATTCTTGAACTGTATCATTTCAGTCAACCGTTCAGGATTGCCTGTTCAAATGTTCTTTTATATTTTTTAAAAAATTACACAAAGATGGAGAATCATTTAATCATGGCATCTCAAACTACTGCCTGAAATGACAGATTCTGTTCATCCTCAACACTTTGATATGTACTATTTTTCACATGTGAAATGTAGTTAATTGTGTCATGACACCATCAGACACATTTCCAATGGGAACTTCAAGTCCCTTATCTAGGAATGCTGAGGAACCAGCTATGCTGTGGACCCAGGGCCTTCAACAGGGTGAAAGGCAGCACATCCATACAGAACTAGCCCGATTAAGACAAGGAAGCTGGACTCCCTCACAGGCCAACAGGTGATACCAATAAAAGGCAGTGGCCTGACTGCAGACTCTCAGAAGCAATACTTGGCTCTAGAAGAGTTCTCCTCATGGGTTGGGGCTTCCTCAGAAGCAGCAGGCCTTCCTAAGTGTTAGCCTTTTCTCACAGTGTGGCCTAGAGCTAGATGGTTCACCTGAGCATTGGGTGCAGCTCTCAGCAACAGTAGCCTTAGCAGCAACATAAGCTTCTTCTCCCCAAAATTCAGGGCTCAAAACAGTTTACAACACTTAATACCTTGGTGACCAAAACATCATGCTGGATGCCACACTGTGAATGACCTGGATCATGTTTGTTGTGCTCTGTGTTTCTCCTCCAAAATACTGTTCTTTTTTTTCCCTAGCTATTTAACTTAGACTGTTAGACCTTGGTTTGGATACTTTGGTTTTAGAAACTGAGCTGGTGGTACAGGGACCTGGCAATGGAGGGAAGAGGACAACAATTAAGCAGCAGAAGAGAAAGAGTTCTGGTTTCAAATGTCCCTACATCAGTCCACAGAGCATGCAAAGCAGACAAAAAGAGCTTGAACTCTTTCTACAGGAAGGCATTACTGCAATCAGAAGAATGAAACTTACAATTGGAAAATACAGATGCATGGTATAATTCCATCAAAAGGAATTAATGAAACAGGAAAAGTAGAAGATTAACATTGTATCTAAAGACCTCTGGGTAGTGTGGGCGGCATATAAATTGAATAAATAAATAAAATAAAGAATGTGTACTGCTCTGAAGAGATTCATGAGGTGGAGCATGAAATGCCATTAGAAAACATTTAGGGGAGAGAGGGGGGGCCATAGTGACATCACTGTGCTGGTGTGACAGAGACAGTATTTGGATATTACCCTCCTGGACTAGATTACTAAACATTCAAAGAGGAGAGACATAGTAATAATGGGAGATTTCAAATGTCTCGATATCTGATGGATGGGTGCTGTCACCCAAGCAAGATGGCTGCTTACACCAATCACTGCCTACCTCTACTAAACATTGGACCATTACTGCAACTTAAGATCACTATCTCCTTCAATCTACAATCTTGTACAAGAGAATGCTCCTTGCAGCAATTGGCTTGAAAGAAAAAGAACTGATCCCTTAATTAGACTTCAGAGAAAATACAGTGCAACTTTTTGTGAAATAGTTTGGCCCACCCAAAACTAGATTTTGATTCACAGATCTTTGGCACAGAAGTGCCAAATACTGAAACCTTCACAAAACTGAGGGATGTTCTTATGAGATTCTCAAGGTACACCACAAAAGAAAATATTGATGTGAAAGTAATAGTCTAAGATTCAAAACACTTAAACTATTAATGAGATATATGGGAGGCGGGGCTTGGCACTGTGCTGTTCAGCAGCATTTGGGGGCAAGAACTCCCAGAAAAAGCTGAAAACCAACCAGTCTGGAGACCCTTAGTGACAACAAGGGTCAGGAGAGGCCAGGAGAGGCTCTTCTGGGCTGTGAGTGAGCATCGGAGGAAGGAAAGAGGGGCAGCGGCTCGTCTTTTTCTCCCTCTGAAGAGAATCACAAAGCGAGGACTGGAACGGGATGCCATCTTGGTGGTGATTAGCAGTGAGTAACCCCGATTTATCCCCGGGAAAAAGGAGAACGAAGAATTACATTTAAAAACTGATAATAATAAACAAAATTGAAGCCCATAAGCTAAAATGAACTGGTAAAAAGATAAGGACCGAAAGAAGTATAGAAGTGGCAAATCTTTGATTACCGGCTCTGCTGGCGTTCTATCTGAAAACGAAACTAAGCTTTTGGCAGACCGGTCCAAGGCCAAAGTCATAGAAAATAAAATAAAGCTGTCTCTGGGAAAACTTCTTGATGAATTAAGCAATTGCAGACAGAGCTTGTGTTGATGTTATAAAGAATCTGACAGAGTTTTTAACAGCAGATTGAGTACCAGTTTTGGGGATTTTGGGACTATATCTTATCTTGGTGGGGGAGAAACCCCCCCCCCCTTGGAGGCTACGGCAGTAGACTGGAGGGAGCGATTGGAAAGCAGGACTGGAGCTGTGGATCGGATTTACAGTGAATTTACAGTGCCTTGGACAGACTTTGTATTGGAATATAATGACACCTACTGGAAGAAAGCAGAATGCCAATGCCAACTTTAGTACATTTAACTGACTTTTTTAAAAAAAAAAAAAGCCTTTGGGATTAAGAACTTTGCAGTAAGAACAGAATTGTGGAAACATCGAGGTGGGGAAGGCAAGGTTTTTCTTTTCTTTTCTTTTTTCTAGCTCCAACTTGGCTTTTGAAATAATACTGGGAATTGTGGAACATTGATTCTTATGCTTGTGGGATTGTACCTGGCTTGGATTTTTCCCTAGTACATTTAATTGTCTGGTAAAAAGCCCTTGGGAAGGATAGTCCTAAACTCCCTGGAATATTATGAAGCACACCCGGAGAAACAGATGACCATGATATTCTTGGATGCGGAGAAAGCCTTTGATAATCTTAATTGGAATTTTATGGTGTATTTGCTGGAAACACTGAAAGTTGGAGGAAGATTTTTGAAACTAATTAAAGCAATATATACTCAACAAAAGACAAAAGTGAGAATTAATGGCAAGCTGTCGAAAGAAATACAAATACAGAAAGGTACTAGACAGGGGTGTCCACTTTCTCCACTACTATTTATTTTGACTCTAGAAATATTAACCGAACAAATCAGAGATAAAAAGGAATTGAAAGGATTGAAAGTAAAAGGCCAAAATTACAAACTTCAGGCTTTTGCAGATGACTTAGTCATTATACTGGAAGATCCAGTGCATTCAATAGATGATCTGATGGCGACGCTGAAAAACTTTGGTGATATGGCAGGAATGAGAATAAACCAAAAGAAAACAAAAATACTTACTAAAAATATAAGAGAACAAGAACGGCAGAAGTTAGTAGAGATGATGAACTTCCAAGAGGAAAAGAGAATTTGATATTTAGGGATCCAAACTACAAAGAAGATGAGTACACTATTTAAAGACAATTATATGAAATTGATGAAGGAGATACAGAAGAATTTGGAGAAATGGGATAAACTACAACTATCGCTGTTGGGAAGGACTGCAACGATTAAAATGAATGTCTTGCCAAAAGTTCTATTCTTATTTCAGACAATCCCTATCATGTTAAAACAGACCTTTTTCAAGAACTTAATAAGATAATCATGAGATTTGTATGGCAAGGTAAAAAACCAAGAATTAAAATTAAAGCAATGCAAGATGCCAAACAGAGGGCCAGCTTTGGTCTTCCAGATTGGGTTCTGTATGATCTTGTATTTTAGATTGGATAAAAGAATGGATAACTGGAAAATGATAGAGTACTCAACTTGGAAGGACATTATTTACAGCTAGGCTGGCACGCTTATTTATGGTATAAAAAGGATAAAGAGCAAAAGCATTTTAATGTATACACAATAAGAAGAACTTTATTGGGAACATGGAGAAAGATTATACAACAAATTTATCAAAAAACACCTATATGGGTATCACCTGTAGAGGCCTTTACACAACCTAATCTCATGATAAAAGCAAAACTTTTAAGATATCAGGATTTATTAAAAAAGGATGGTGAATTAAGGTCCAAAGAAGAGCTAGAGTCACAGAATATTTACATAGACTGGTGGTCCAGAGCACAGCTGGAGTCTAGATATATAAAAGACAAAATAGAAGGTTTCTACTCAGAACAAACGATGTTTGATAAGCTTTTATTTGGTTCAAAAGACAAAATAGTTAAGAAAATGTATAACCATCTGTTAGAAATCAAAATGCAAGATGAAATGGTTAAAGTATGTATGATTAAGTGGGCACAAAACATAGGGCATAATATTGATATTGATCAATGGTTGAAAATATGGCAAAATAATATAAAGCTTACAAGGTTGGCTAATTTTAAGGAGAATATATATAAGATGTTTTACAGGTGGCATATGACTCCAGAAAAACTGTCGAAGATGTATACAGATGTATCAAATGTGTGTTGGAAATGTGAAGCACATGTGGGAAACTATTATCATATGTGGTGGTCATGTAGAGTATAGTGAAACAGTATTGGAAAAGAGTACATGCTGTGTTGCAACAAATATTGCTCTGTAAGGTGCCATTAGACCCATAACTGTTTTTATTGAGTATGATACCTGATAACATAGATAAGACAAAGGAGTATATAATTATATACAAAGTCACTGCAGCCAGAATTGTATATGCCAAAAATTGGAAAAGTCCGACGGTACCGAAACAAAAAGATCTTATAGATAAGGGAAACAGCGGAAATGGACATTTTATCAGAAGTAATGATGGACTGTCCTTTACAAAAGGCAACTGAAAGATGGGGCTTATTCTACAAATGGATAGAGTCAATAGACAACGCATGAAGAGGATACATTGAAATGAGAACTTAAATCTGGAAGGCAGAAAATAGTAAAAAGAGCAATTTTGAATTTTGATATGGCAATATGTATAGAATGGATGTTAGTATGTTATTGTTTCTCCTTTTCCCCCTTAACCTCAATTCCCTTTTTCCTTTCTGTCACCCCTTGTTAAAAATAAATAAATAAAAAATAAAAAATGAGAGATATGCAAGATAATGTTCTGTGTCTTATTTACTCCTATTTGCTTTTCAACCACAAGAGGCCTACAAGGCCAAAGCAAAGACCCCCATGACTGCTTACAGCAGAAAGTTATGTTTGTTCTTTTTTGTTTTCCCACAACCTGTCCTCAGTATTCATGTTGTTTTTGCCTTCCTATGTTATGCAAATTTGTTTTACAAATATAGATAGTGGTTGAATAGAACTGTATGTAGCTAAGGTTTGGAAAAGAAAATAGGTGTTAAACCTCTTAAAATCATACTAGTTGATATGGTCTTTCAGTAGGCAACAGACACAAAGGAAAAAAAGGTCCTTAAATTCAAACTTCCGTTTAAACAGGAAAGCTGCGCCTTAGCCAACTGAAAATTGCGTGGTACTGTACTAGTAATCAGTGCAAAACTGCATTTAGTCTTGAAACTTGTTATATTGATCTGGAGGATAGATATATGCATAAGCGGCACCATTCACGGCTGCTGCTACACTCTGGCCTCACTACAGCCCCAACATACAAAAATACTTTCATGTATATAATATTCTTCAAAAAAATAACATCTAACAGCAAAAATACCCTCATAATAGCGGGGAATTCTAACAAGGTCATTCACCCCAGCATTGACAGACAAGCATATTCTACTGAAAACTAAGGAAAAACAATTCTTTTATGCCATTACTTCTAATCTCATAGACACCTCAAGATTTCTCAGTCCTAATGTATGAGACAACACTTATTACTCCTCCCACCATAATACCTATCCTTGCATAGACTATTTCCCATCTGGTTTCAACACAGATCCTAGATGCAGACATTGTTGGACCTTGCATTCACATACTTATAATTAAGGCTGTGTTAGCATAACTGCTGGCATAAAAAAGAAAAATAAGGCCAAAAGAGCTACTGATGAGAATAATTAAATAACCTGAAAAACGCCATAAAAAGAGAAGAAAAAATGATATATATCAGACCCTACTACTTAAAAGAGCAAAGCTGGAATTTCTTAAAATGCATAGAATAATAAAAAATCTTATCTACTTAAGGCAATACTATCAATTTGGTGACCAAAAATCAAAATTATTACCTAACCTACTATATAAGAAGGAAAGAAAAACCCTAAAGCTGCCATTTCAACAATTAAAACAACAGGGAAATCTGATTTAGGAATTGGGAATGCACTGAACCGTTCTATAGCAATTTATACAAAAATGATAACCCCTCCCCACATCCCAGTAATCAATGAATATCTTAAAAATAAAAATCTGAGTGGCTCCTGAATCAAACAAGCTAAGATTAAAAAGGGGCATATATAAGAAATGGAAGGAGGAGCAGAGAACAAACAAGTAGCCAATATTTGTAGAAGAAGGTTAGGGTGCTTAAAAAGGAACTCAGGCTTGCAAGAGAAGTAAAAAAAAAAACCAAGAGGTTTTTTTAAAAAAAAAAAAACAATGCTCAAAGCAGGAGGAAGAACAAGGCAATGGTAGATCCATCACAAGAAGGGGATGAAGAAATGGGGGACAGATAGAAGGCAACTTTTCCTCCTGTCTTCTCCCGGAAGCAGAATTGCTCTCAACCTATTGCAGGTAGAATAAAGCAGGGGGCAGGGACTGCTGCCTAAGAGAGGCATATACATATATATGTTTTAAAGATTGCTTTTAATTGTGTGTGTGCTTCATAACATATTTTTTCTGTCTCTAATATTTGCAAGTTCTTGGAGAACAGGTGAGGTTGCCAAAGACTAGGGGTAAACAAATATCATCTCCATCTTCAAAAAAGGTAAAAAAAAGAAAATCCAAGCAACTAACAATTAGTGAGCTTCACATCAATACCAGAAAAGTTTTGAACTGATAATTAAACAGCCAGACTGTGAGCTTTTTAAAAAGAACACTAACTGCCACCATAAATTTCTCAAATAACAGGTCATGCCAGACTAATCTTATCTTCATTTTTGACTCATTTACAAGCCTGGTAAATGAGGGGAATGTTGTGGATATAATGTATCTTGATTTGAGCAAAGCTTTTGTCCCTCATGATCTCCTAGTAGCTAGGGTTGGTAAAAAGTTGACTAGATGACAACTTGTAATCATAAAGTACACATCAATAGTTCCTTGCTATCCTCAAGAGAAATAACAATTGGGATTCTGTCCTGGGCCAAGTGGTGTTCAGTATCTTATAAATGACTTGGAGTAGAGCATAGAAAAGATATCCATTGTGATGTTCACCCGCATGGCCCCTGCTTGTCTCCACAAACACAGTGTTTACAAAGGCAAACTAAAACCTATTGACACGCTGCCACCAGTTGACCTCCTTGTCAACGTACTTTACTTAGGAAAGATGAAGGTCCATTCAGTACTGACTTATTAATAAAACAGGTTTATTGATTACAGAAAAGGGACATGGTGGCGCTGCGGGTTAAACCGCAGAACCCTCTGTGTTGCAGGGTCAGAAGACCAGCATTCGTAAGATCGAATCCACAGAACAGAGTGAGCTCCCATCACTTTGTCCCAGCTCCTCGCCAACCTAGCCGTTCGAAAGCATGCAAATGTGAGTAGATAAATAGGTACCGCCTCAGTGAGAAGGTAACAGCATTCCGTGCCTAAGTTGCGCTGGCCACGTGACAAAGGAAACTGTCTTCAGACAAATGCTGGCTCTAAAGCTTGGAAACGGGGATGAGCATCACCCACTAGAGTCAGACACGACTGACTAAATGTCAAGGGGAACCTTTACCTAAACTTTACCTTATTGATTACAGATGGTTTCTAGAATAATTCATAAGCATATTCCTTCAGTTTCACCAAGCATCAATATTAATCTTCTGTATTAAATATCACAGGTTACTAGTTGCTCCTCAGAATAATCACTCCTCAGATCCCCAAACTATCTCTCTCTCTCTCTGATTCCAAACTCTGACTCAGACTCTCTGACTCTCCTCTCAGGCTCCACCTTTTAATATCTCTTGAGGCCCCACCTCTCAACCACATTAGCACATAACTCATGAATATTACATATCTTATTACATTACTTAGGGTGAACGCTACATCTATTAACCTTGCAAATGATACCAAACTGGGATAGGTAATTAATGTTCCAAAAGATGCCATCAGGATTCAAGATGGCTTAATCAGACTGCAGAACTAGCCAAAAAGCTAAAATGAGTTTTGGCAGAGAAACAGGTGAAGTTCTACATGTAGACAGGAAATGCACAAATGTAAGATGGGTGACAGCTGGTTTGGCAGTAGTACCTGTGGAAAGGATCTTAACATGGGTCAACAATGTGATGCAGTGTCAAAAAAAAAAGATAGTATCCAGATCAATGGAAGTAATAGTACCACTCTATTTTGCTTAGGTCAGACCTTATCTGGAATGCTATGTCCAGTTCTGGGTATCACAATTTAAGAAGGGTCTTGACAAACTGAGAAGTGTCTAGAGCAGTGGTCCTCAACCTTGGGCCTTCAGATGTTCCTGGACTACAACTCCCAGAAGCCTTCAACACCACCTCTGCTGGCTAGGATTTCTGGGAGTTGAAGTCCAAAAACCTCTAGAGGCCCAAGGTTGGGGACCACTGGTCTAGAGGAGGGCAACCAGAATGGTAAATGGTCTAGAAACCAAACACTATAAAAAAAAAGTAGGGGGAGCAGGGTCTATTTAGCCTGCTGAAGAGAAGTCTGAGAAGCAATATGATGGCCATGTCCATATAACTGAAAAGCTGTTAATTGGAAAATGGAGCAAGCTCATTTTCTGTAGCTCCAAAGGGTAGGATCCACAATAACAAATGCAATTTACCAAAAAGGAGGTTTTACCTAAATATTAGGAAGGACTTCTTCCTAGTAACAGCTGTTCAACAGTGGAAAGGCCTACTTCAGAGGGAAGTGGACTTTTATTTCATTGGAGGTTTGTAAACAGTTGGCCACCTGTCAGGGATGGTCTTGCTATGGATTTCCTACTTTGGCTGGGGTTGGACACAATAATCCTTCGGATTCCCTTGAGCCCTACTGTTCTGTCACTCTCTGAGTCCCTGTATGAACTGAGGCCAATGGCGAACTTTGCTTGGCTGCTTGCCCACACAGTAGACTACTTAAATCTGTGAAACCTCAACTCTATTAGTGTGCTTCTGTGACACCCACTGGAAATTACTGCCAGGAAGCAGAAGTAATAGGTTGACTGGTTTTCTTAAGCCAGCTTGATAGTAAATGGCACATAATGATTTGCTTCTGCCTGTGACATTCCTGAGATAAGCAAATAAAGGGAAACCTTGACATTTGTGACTTGAGGATACATTTGTGTCTTCGTCAGACATGAAAAACAAAACAGGAGTTGGGGAGGAAAGCTCCATGGGCTTCTTGCAATAATCATTCTTTGAGTGATTAATCTCAGAAAGAATTTTGTCTTCCATGACACTGTGTTTTGTTTTGAATTACTTTTGTCTTCTTAAATTGTCATTGTATGATTTTAAGGGTTGATTGAGCACTGTAATTATATTCTCCTCATATTAAGCCTTGAAAGTTTAAACACTTGTTCACGGTACTCTAAAGTGAGTAGATATGTCACTCACATATCTACTGTTCAAGATATGTCATCATGTTTGAGCTCTTGATCTTCAGATGTCTTCTAGCCAGTCCTCTCTCTCTCTCTCTCCCCTGTCTATTCCCAAATGTGCTGTTTCTGCTCTAACTGGTGATCTGCCATATGCTTGCCAACTTTATTTAACTCTTGTCTTTTAAATTTCTTTTTAATAAGGTACTTACCTCTTTACAGGAGCAAGTGATGCAGTGTCTACATTTCTGCCTGTCATTGTCCACTGTGAAATCAGGTGTCCTAATAGGCTATAACAGGCACATTATTTCACAGTCCTTCTGCCTGCTATTGGCTTGCTTCTTTGATGTCAGCTTCTGCTAGGCAACAGAATGCTAAGAAGGCCAAAGGCAAGTTTCGGAACCTTAGAAGAACAAGCTTTTGGTGATGTAACTATTGCCGGTATGGCATAAGCTTTCAGATAGCAACCTGTTGTTGAAACCTGATGGAAGGGAGAACTCAGAAGGTGGTGCTGAGAGATTCCGACACCCTGACTACTAATTCTGCAGGGTCCCTCAGGGTTCTGTTTAGTCTCTTATCTTATTTCACGTCTATGTGAAGCCACTGGAAGAGACTGTCCAGACTTTTGGGGGTTACTGTCACCAGTATGCAAATGTCACCAGACTCTATCTCTCCTTGCCATCTAAATCAAGGAATCTGTTTTGGCTCTAGCTCAGTGTCTAGTATCAGTAATGAACTACAGTCAACCCTTGACTTACAAACTTAATCCATTCCAGAGTCGAAAAGTTCATAAATCGAATCAGCATTTCCCATAGGAATGCACTGAAAACCAATTAATCCATTCCAGCTGTTTTTGGTTCTTAGGTCGAGGAACAGTTTGTAACGTGAATCATTAGTTCCCATAGGAACTAATGCAAAGCCGGTTAATCCATTCCTACCACTCTGGCAGAATTTTTCTTTTTTTCCTTTTAACCTGAAATGATTTACTGTATTTTTTGCTCCATAAGACGCACCTGACTATAAGACACATAGAATTTTTAGGGGAGGAAAACAGAAAAAAATATTCTGAATCAAATAGCTCTCTTCCCATGCTGCTGGGGAGAGAAAGAGGGGGAATGCCGGATCCAAGTCACTGAAACCACCTTTACAAAAGCAGCGCAGGGAAAAGTGATCTCCTCACCTGCACTGCCTTTGGAAATGCAGTGGGTCTCAGTCTTCAATGGCATTCCCCCTCTTTCTCTCCTCAGCAGCAAAAGAAGAGGGCAAAAGGACTCAAAGCAGTCCCCTGGCTCCTGATCACAGTGATTCCTTTTGCCCTCTTCCTTTACTGCTGGGGAGAAAAAGAGGGGAATGCAATCTAAGACATCATCAGGACTCGCTGCCTCTGCAGTGGGTCCTGGTGAGGGGAAAAGAGATCAAACTGATTCTAGAAAGACCATGGGAAAGCACAAACACAGTCCCCCACTATCACAAATTATGCAGTCAAGTTTCCCACATTTGGGGAAATCATAGGGATCAGCATACCTGAAATGCAATGGGTGAGCCTCAACCTGGGAAAACCACCTTCATGATCATGGTACATCCCTTGCCAGGTAAGTATGAGTTGGAGTGGCCCCTGCACCTCCTGCCCCCTTCTGTGCCCTGCCCCCCCCCCCAGGCATGGTGACCCCCCTTGCTGCACCTCCTGCTCAGAACAGGGATGCACAGCCCCGGTCCCACCAGAGGCCAAGAGAGCTCCTCAGTGTTTTGGGGTGCCCTGCAGGATCCCCATCAGGGGTCGGGTGTTTAATTTGCCAATATCATAAAATTGTTATTTTTGTGATATTGGCCAATTAATAGAGGAAGGCTTGCTTTGGTTCATTTCCAGTGACGACACATGCTGTAAATAGATCAAAACAGAAACACCAGAAAAGTAGAAGCCCCTGACAGAAGCCAGAAAGGTATGGGTAGGAATGATCTTGGGATGACTTGGTTCACTCCAGCAGTTACATCATAGGGTCACCATCAAAAGAAGCAAACCAGCCCATCCATGAAGCAGACCCAAGAGTGGGCTAAACATCTATCTCTTCACACCCTGAAACATATGGGCATCGTTAATCTGCTGATAATAACCAAATGATAAAAATCAGAGTTTTGCAATGTTACTTTTTTGGACTACAGTTGTTGGAATCTATCAGCCAGTATGGCCATTAGTGGGTGATTCTAGATGTCATCCAAAAGAGCAGCTTCTCTTCTCTTTGATAACAATAAGAAATTATATTATCTTGTGCATCCATTTACAGTAGGTAAGCTATAGTTGCAGATGGGAAAGTCACTGGGTCTTGGAAAAGATGACAGTCATTGAGAGAATTTGAAAAATTGAGGCAGGGAAGGTGGTACAATTATTTCCTTATATTTAAAAATATATTCTAAACCTGTATGAATAATATATTTCTGAAAGCTGCCATTATGATGCCTGATTGTATCAGGTTTGATTTTACCATACTAACATTAATTTTAGCTTACCAAAGCAGTGAATTATTTTGAGCTATTTTGTAATTTTGCTTTTGAAGGCTTCAGGGATCATAAATAGAGCTGTTTACATCTCTCTGTGGGCTGGATACAGTTGCTTAGATAAAAAAAAGTATCCATCCAGTAAATGAACATGAAATTTCATTCTGAAATGTTCCCACAGTTAATACATTTTTCTTTCTCAGAAGAGATTGGTGTGCTATTCAGAATGATCAAACAGATGTGGAATGGCAAAATGAATGGGAATGAATGATTTATGATGTTATCCAGGATATTAAATGACTACCACAAGAAAACTGGATACTTTTGTGCTGCATGTCACTTGCCTACTGGGAAAGGAAACTGAAGTCTGCTCTGTTCCTGCTTTTCACCTAATGAGCACTCAGTTGTGTTATATGTAATGCTGCATCAGGGACTGAGTTCTATATATAATTAGCACACACCTTCACATGTTGTTAACTGGTTATATAGCTCTAGAACTTCAATAGCAGAATACCGTCCTAGTTAAAGGCTCCGTGATGCATTTCTCTAGAAGAGTGATTCCCAGCTGTGAGAAACCCAGGTGTTCTTGGACTGCAATTCCAAGATGGATGGTGGAATTTAACTTGCTCACTGACATTGGGCTCCTGGAAGTGGAGCTGTTTTGCTCTTGTGCACATATATGCATCATCCCCTGTGTTCAGTCAAAAGGATGGTATGTGCCTCCCTTCCTGCCTCCCTTCCTAATAAGCAGCATCCTCTTTGAGTTAATTGTAGAAGCATGTAAACATTACATGCACATAACTGAGTTTTTTGTTCCAGTACCAGAGATTCATTTAGTACAGTGGCCTGAGTCCAACTGGTAGTCCCAACTAAAGTAGGCCCACTTAATGGGGTTTACGTGAAGTCACTACAATTGATTCAATGGCTCTACTTCAGTTAGATTAGGCCACTATCTGAACAACAAAGCTTTCAAAAATTGTCTATAGCGGTACTTGGAGCATCCTAGAGAGCTTGTGAACCCTGGGGCAGGTGCAATGTTGAGGGCCAAGAGCTTGCAGAAGTTACTTTTTTTTTACTCAGATTTCCAGAATCCCCAGCCAACAAGGCCAGTGACCTCTGGAAAAGGCTGCACTTTTGTCTGTTTCAGAGTAACAATGTGGCAGGGGTTTAGCTAGGGGTATTGCTCCCCTCCCCAATCATTGCCTGTTACTTGTAAGCTTGTGACCAGTGGCTCTTGTTTCACACTTGACCTGCCTTTTCTCCCCCTGTGGGGATTGCCCCAGACCCCTAGGTGCTACCTTTGATTAAGTCTTCCGCCTGCCTCTGTTCACACTTGACTGGCTTTCCCTTAGAAGTGTTTCTCCTGCCTGAGGCAATTAAGTTGTGCTCTGAGTCACTGCCTGATTCTACTTAGGCAAACATGGAGCTCTCTAAAAGGAAAAGCTAGAAGGTGAACTGGCAGGGTTCTTATCTGACCTACTTTTAAACAGAGGGAAGGAAATATGTGCAGAGCTTTTGAAGGCTGGAAGGGAAGAGCTAGAAAATGCTGGTGGTTTCCCTCCTACCTGGTTTGTGTGCAAATGACTTGGTTGGCACTGCTTCCAATGAAGAAGTTAATCCCCTGAATTATTTGACACAAGGCCTTGCCTCATTTTTTTTTTAATTTCTGAGGAGGTGGAAAGATTTCACTACCTGGCTTACAGCCATACAGAAAGCTAAGTGGGAAATCATCTAAAGGAAACTGGGAAATAGGGGGTATGATAGACAAAAGTCACAGCTCCCCTCAGTTTAAACACATATACCACATTCAGTGGTGGGGGAAGGGATATTATATAGTAGAACTTCACTTTGAGGTAATTTATTGAAGAGGAATTGTTTTCACTCGGAGCAACTCTTTTACTAGAATCAGACATGATTTCATCTTTTCCGTAAGACACATTTTTGCCAGGCAAATCAAGGCAAATATACATAAAAAGCACACGCATGCATACACGTACAGGCACACACATACACAGACATCTCCATGCGCGCACACAAGCACGCACAGACACCTTTTAAGTGAGGTCAAAAGCACAGATAGAAGTTACTTTCTTGGATGGCAAGAAACTCCAGAATCCCACAACCCCACATTACTGTTCTCATTTCTGATCAAATTGTGACTTTCACATGCCCTTTCCTAAAACTCACCTTTACCCTAAACCCTTTAACTCACTGGTTCTTAACCTTGGTTACTCAGGAGTTTTGGACTGCAACTCCCAGAAGCCTTCACCACCAACTGTGCTGACTGGGGTTTCTGGGAGCTGCAGTTCAAAAGCATCTGAGTAACAAAGGTTAAGAACCACTGCTTTAACTTACTAGAGGCTGTAAACAATTTGTTGGTTTTACTTGCTAACTCATTGGCCAAATGACAATTTCATTCCAGAAATGGAAATATATATCTATATTGGCCACATTTTATTTATACTTGACAAACAAACAGCATGACATTAATTTAGAAAACTAGGTTTCAAGTAAATTTACTTGTTGTGAAACAAGGACTGTAAACTTACTCAACAGCTGTAAAATATAAACACAATCAGTACATACCTATTACATAGTAAATTACATGCAAAATATTAATATTTAGTTATTAAACTGTCCATATAAATGAATAAGAAAGAGTCTTATGTAGCTAATAAAAAATATCATATAAGGTCAACACCTACTTGTTTCATGTTAGATACAGAAGTACATACCTACACAGACTATTTCGACTGATTGTTGGTGGGTAGATGGATACAGGCAGCTCCAACTGTACAAGCTCAAGTCTCAGTTTCCAGTATAGTTACCGAAGTCTAACTACCAAAAATGGAAATCCTATCCCATTTGGGGGTATAGTGGGAGAAATGGGCCCAACAGTATGATCCCTGTTTTCATGTTTGGTCTAAATACAAGCATCTTTTAGTGTCTGTGTTTTGTTTTTTTGGGGGGGCGGGGAGCTCCATACCTTTGCCTTACCTCAGCATATATCCAGGCCCTCTAACTGTGAGTGCCAGTCAGAATTTTGAGCGTGGGGATTTTTCCTTTTTTGCGCTGGCATTCCCCTGGGCAACTTGGCTATGTTCTGATGTGGGAGGGTTCCTCCAAATGCAAGCAATTAGCTTCAAAAGGTTTCAGCTGCTTCCTGCTGCTATCTTCCCAGACTGTTGTGGTGGGTCAAGGCGAGGCTTCTCCCACCTCCTTCCAACTCATTTTCTGTAATTTCCTCCTTCTGTTTTCATCTACCTCCTTTCTGATTCACAGAGCCAAGAAAAAGTTCCTGACAATAGCTAAAGTGGGTAATATTTGGTGAAGAGGATAATGTGATGGATGCAGACTGTCTCTGATCAGGCTACTGATTGCTGCTAACAATTTCCTAGGGTAAGTGTTTGGATTTTTAGAACCATTCTGATCCCATCCTTTCTTCATCTGACACCTTTTTGAACTGGGCAGTAATAACACTGCCCATCACAGTGTGCACCTTAACCCATTCACATTCATGTCCCTTCTCTAACCTATTCTTCACCTCTCCCATTGTAGTTGTTAGAATGTTAAGCTCCATATGAATAGTTATATCATGTGCCATCAAGTCAGAATTGACTTATAGGAACCCTAATAAGGCTTTCAAAGTAAGTGAGATATTTAAGGAATGATTTTATCTGGTCCACTCCCCCAGTAAGTTTCCATGGCCTTGCAGGGATTGGAATCCAGGCCTCCTTGTTCCTGGTTCATCACTGTCCCCTACACTACACTGGATATCCCTCATCAAGAGAGTCGTATCTATTTTATTACTTATGCAACTCTGTAAAAAGCTTTGTACAATTACTTTGCATAGATTAGGCATCCTTCAGTCTCGAGAGACTATGGTAACGTGCTCTATATGGGGGACTTGGAACAGCGGCTAGTGTGGCTGAGAAGGCCAATTCGAGAGTGATAATCCCTTCGATACTGAAGACAAATACAATCTGTCCCCTGTCCAGCTCCCTGGCTTTGCTGCTTTCGTGACAGCCTCTTTGCCTAGGCCTGCTGGACAAGGGTCTCTTCAAATTGGGAGAGGCCATGAGGCACCACCTGCCTCCAGGCTGAACGCTCAGATGTCAAGGTTTCCCATCTGTTGAGGTCCACTCCTAAGGCCTTCAGATCCCGCTTGCAGATATCCTTGTATCACAGCGGTGGTCTCCCTCGGGGGGGTTCCCCTGCACTAATTCTCCATACAGGAGATCTTTTGGAATCCGACCATTAGCCATTCTCACAACATGCCCTAGCCAATGTAGACGTGGCTGTTTTAGTAATGTATACATGCTAAAAATTCCAGCTCGTTCTAGGACTACTCTGTTTGGAACTCTGTCCTGCCAGGTGATGCCAAAAATGCATTGGAGACAACGCGTATTGAACATGTTCAGCTTCTTCTCCTGCCATGCACAAAGGGTCCAGGACTCACTGCAGTACAGGAGTTTACTCAGGACTCAGGCTCAATAGACCTGGATCTTGGTATATGCCATCAGCTTCTTATTAAGCCATACTCTCTTTGTGAGTCTAGAGAACGTGGTAGCTGCTTTGCCAATGCATTTATCCAGCTCGACATCTAGGGAGAAGGTGTCAGATTTCTTTGAGCCAAGGTACACAAAGTCATGAACAACTTCCAATTCTTATGTGGAGATGTTAATAGAGGGAGGTGAGCCCACGCCCTGGCCCATGACTTGTGTTTTCTTCAGGCTGATTGTTAGTCCAAAGTCTTGGCAGGCCTTGCTGAAACGATTCATGAGTTGTTGGAGGTCTTCAGCAGAGTGGGCAACAATGGCTGCATCATCGGCGAAGAGGAAATCCTGCACGCACTTCAGTTGGCCTTTGCTCTCAATCTAGAGAGGTTAAAGAGTTTTCCATCTGATCTAGTCTGGAGATACTGTAGAAACCTTCTGCTGCAGTTCCAAAGGCATGCTTCAGAAGAGTGAGAAGTTTTTTCTTTGACAGATCCCGAGTCTGGCAATGTCGTCTCTTGCAGGGCAACAATGTCCATCTACAGTCTACGTCTACTCAATTCCATGTTGATGACAGCTGTCTTATGCACGTCATTTATTTCCTGCAGCTTGTCAGAAAAGCCATAGTCAGAAAAGCCAGGGATCATTGTCTGAACATTCCAGGTGCCCAACTTTAGGGTAGAAGTTTTCTTATGACTGTTGCATGGTGCAGGGTTATCAATCTGCTTGTCGGCTTTCACCCTAAACCCCACACACCCTGTGAGGTTAACAGACCATGGCAAGATAGCACTGTTAGCGTGGGGCCAAAACTCCAGAGGCTTAATGAGGCTCTGGCCTCAAGAAAAATTCTTAGAGTCAGGTTGAATGTGGAGCTTGGCAAGAGGACTCTGTTATGAAAGACAAGCCTTGAAACTAAGGACACTAGTTACACAGAGCCTCTTATCAGACTGCTTCCATTCCTCTCACTTAAATAGAAAAGTAAGAGACTTGGGGAGAAATGACATGAGAGTTCTTAGTGATTATAATATAGTATATTAGATATGGTTAAACATATATACATATATACAAGGCAATATACATTTGGCATAACATCATTCAGAGCAATAATAATATAGAAGCAAAATGACCACCAGACTTACTGCTGAATGGCAAATGTCTGTTCTGTCTCTGTTACATTTATACCCAGAACAACCTATCACATTTCACCATTTACAGCTGGTCTTGCTTAACAATCAAGCATTACATCAGCTTGTTTCACCTGTATGCTGTTAGTCATTACATTGGCTTTTACTCTACATTCGTGACTCTGCACTTCATTACAATATTAAAATTTCACTCCCTGTTTACCAAAAGAACAAAATCCTGACAAGCACCTTACTGGCTAGGGACTGCCCAGCTTAAGGCAGGCGGTAGCTACCTAGTGAGGTGCAATGACCCCTCCCACCATTGGAAGTAGCCCCTTGCTCCATGCTCTATGCAAATCGAGCAAAGACTTATAACCATAGCTTTGACTATGTGGACCTTTGTCAGCAAGGTGATGTCTCTGCTTTTTAAGATGCTGTCGAGATTTGTCATCACTTTCCTCCCAAGAAGCAGGCGTCTTTTAATTTCGTGGCTGCTGTCACCATCTGCAGTGATCATGGAGCCCAAGAAGGTAAAAGCTGTCACTGCCTCCATATCTTTCCCCTCTATTTGCCAGCACTCTCGTCTTTCACCCTCATTAAGAGGTTCTTTAATTCCTCCTCACTTTCTGCCGCCAGAGCGGTATCATCTGCATATCGAAGGTTGTTGATATTTCTTCTGGCAATCTTAATTCCATTTTGGGATTCCTCCAGTCCTGCCTTTCACATGATGCATTCTGCATATAAGTTAAATAAGCCGGGGGAGATTATACAGCCTTGTTGTACTCCTTTCCCAATTTTGAACCAAACAGTTGTTCCATATTCAGTTCTAACTGTTGCTTCCTGTCCCACATATAGATTTCTCAGTAGATAGATAAGGTGGTCAGGCACCCCCATTTCTTTAAGAACTTGCCATAGTTTGCTGTGGTCCACACAGTCGAAGGCTTTTGCATAGTCAATGAAGCAGAAGTAGATGTTTTTTCTGGAACTCTCTGGCTTTCTCCATAATCCAGCGCATGTTAGCAATTTGGTCTCTAGTTTCTCTGCCCCTTCTGCTTCTGGGAGTTCTTGGTCCACATACTGCTGAAGCCTACCTTGGAGGATTTTGAGCATAACCTTGCTAGCCATGAGATATTGCTCAGAATTTTTGAAAGAAACTAAAGGTAACAATTGTTCTTACTTTAGAAAGGTGGAAACCAAAGAGTCACTTTAAAAAATACTAATTATAATACTAAACTGATTAATTTTAGAGCCTCAGAAATATGACTGTAACTAATCTATTTTTAAACGCAGCCTTCCAACTGCACCGGAATTCGTGTGTGTGATTTGTCAGGGAGGGGAAGAGAGAAATGGCAGTATTGGCACCTCTGTCATCTACACCAACATGATGTGTCTACACCTTCACAGTAGCCAAGAAGAAGAAAAAATAAGGGAAGAAAATATCACTCCCTGTCCTTTAATTACATGCTTTAATGCCAAGCCCAGGAAGAATACCTAATATTAATTAAATGAGAGTTAAATAACTTGAGGATTAAATTTTTTTCGCTATTATTATCAATTAATACAAAAAAAGCGTGTCACTCTGCAGAAATACATTCCCAGCAGTCTCCTTCTTTTCCTCCAGCACTCCCACTGGCAGCTGGACCTCCGTCTCCCACTCCAGTCCCATCCTGACTGCCTGGAGACATGGATAATTTATGCCCCCCAGGAAAATTCATGCCCCCAAGCCCTGGAATCCCCTAGTTCGGAAGCTGCATCAGATGCCTTTTGGATGTGCACAAATACATTCCGAAGGGCCCCCTTCCCCCTCCGTGGCAGCCCCTCCCTCCCACTCCCACCTGATAAACTGCCTCCAGCTCTGGCTGTGACAGGGGAGGGCGGGGAGGCCTCCCCCTCTACATCCCTGACCCTCATCCTCAGGCACATGGAAGACTGCTATGGCTCCCATGCTTCCCATGAACCCCAGAATCTGGAGCCCCATGGTGGGGGAGCTTGGGAAGCATAGGGCATCCAATGGTGCTGAGCCTCCTCATTTCCCTGTTCAGAAGCAATGTGTTGTGGCCCAGGATAGGAAAGGAGGGAGACTCTCCCAAATCCCTCTCATGTCTAATGCTGGAGGGAGACTTGGATCACAGCAGGAAAAGTGAAGAAAGGGTCTCCCTCCCCTGGGCAGGCATGCTCAGGTGACTCATTCCCTTTTGGTGCTCGGCTGTGAGTTGGGGTGTGTGTTTAAAATGGTAAAAGAAAAGAAGAAGATTGAAAGAAGAATAGAGAGATGCCTCCTACATTCATTAGGAGTGGAAAGTGTAGCAGAGTTACAAATGTGGCTTTCCTCTGGTATCCCCTGCTGCCCCTCTGGCTCCTGATTGGCCAGTGAGGGGTGGGGTTCCCTTGCCTACCTTTCTGGCTGGCAGGGGAATTCTAAGGATAGGTTGTGGAGAGGCCGACATGTGAACCAGAGAGGAAGGATTGCCACTCTGCTCCACCTGCCCAGTAGAAAAAGAGGGAGGCAGCTACCCCTTCTGCTTACTGCACACTGGGAGGAGCAGAAGGAAAGCATTTCAACAGAAGATTCTCTTGGCCACAAGGAATGGGGGGGGTTCAACTTTGCAGCTACTGCAAATAAACAAATTGCACCTAATTCAGCTGACTCTTTCAGGAGTTTTAGCAGATAATAGAGAGGTCCAGAGCATGGAGACGGATGACAGAAATAAAAAAAAAAAGAATGGACACCAGATCAAGATCAAGCTGGACAAGAAGACAAAGGCCACAACCCTGATGTTGTATGCTTGTAGTGGGACTACATTCAAGACACAGCCTTGACATTTGAAATGAGCCTGAAGCAAACTGGCAGGGATAGACGCCGGCAAGAGTGGGAAGAGTCCAAACTATCTCACTCTGAAGGCAAAGGAAGAAATCAGAGGAATGAAAAGAACACGATTAAAAGGGAAGATCTAGAGCCCTTTGTGCAGCCCATAAATCCCTGCAACAAATGGGCTTCAAAAGAAGGTGTTTCAGCAGATGGGAAGAACTCTCTCACCAGGACCAGTTCCAGCACAGATTCAGTGAGTCAAGAACCAAGGGCTCAATAATAAGAAAGCATCATGACAGTTCGATAGGCAATGTGTTGGCAAGTACGCAGGCATAGGAATATGGATCCGTCACTTTATCCTGGAACTAGATCTGAATGATGAGAAGGGATCCTAAATCCTGAGTGCCTAGAACAACTCTGTCTGGTCCCTTAGACTATTAAACATCTACGGAGCTGCTGATTTCCTGGAAACAGATGTGGAAGCACTAAGTAACTGGGGAAAGACAAGAAGAGGAGGACAACAAAGAAGACGATGCTCCACTCCAGGAGGATGTGAAAGCTTGGAAATGGGGTTTCTAGGTTGTGTATTTAGATTTAGTGCAAAAAGAAGGCGCCGGCCCTTAGATCTTTTGGGGTAGTTGCCCTGAAACAGGAATTGTTAGGTGAAACCTTTTCCTCTGTTTTAGAGCCTCCGAAAACAACACATAGTAGCAGAGGGAGACTGAATCCTGTACAGTAGTTGTAAACCCAGTGGAGATTCAGGTGCAGGAGAAGACGTGCAGCCATTCAGAGAAGCAGAAGCTTTCCTTTCAGGAATAGAAAACAGGGTGATCGGTTTTGAGTGGAACAGCCATGGGGCCTGGAAAAATCCCCATCCAATTTGGGAAGGGTGCTTCCTCATCTTGCAGGGTCGGAAGAGCACGAGAAGAGTCTGGAGTCCTCCCTTTTCTTACAGGGCAGGGGGCTCTTGTCTTCAGCCTAACCCTAGCACAGAAGGCAAATCTTTTTCCTGATATCCTGTTTGTCCACCAGATGGGAGTTTTACTTCTTCATCCTATATGAGGCAATAATATTTGTCAATGTTTATACGTGGAAGGAGTCTCTCAAGTCTTCCACTTTCCCACTTGTGTTAAATCAAGGTGTTTGATATGGAGGACAGTCCAAATTATTTGGACCCCTGAGGTGGAAAATCCTACCCTCACACACCTCTCTAGGAGCCAGCATTAAACATAACATATGGTGTAGTCCTTGCTGGAGACTTCAAACCGGTTGCCTTACTCAGTCTATTCACAAAGCGGCCCCAGACATGTGAAAGGAGAAAAAAAAGAAGACAGACATGAGCTCTACAGCGAAAGGCAGAAGGAAACCACAGACCAAAAGTCAGCTCAAGGACTGACTCCTGCTTTTTCAAGAGGGTCTTGCCCTCTTGTGATGTGCGACATTTATCCTGGCTTAGGAATTTTGAAGCTGTGGCCCAAAAAGGGACTTTTTGCAAGCTCTTGGCAAGAGAGGCAGAAAAGCAATATGAAAACCTCAACAAGTGTAGCGTTCTCCATTTATTAGATCTATGGTTCTTGTTGTATTATGTAATGGTTTGTGAATATTCATATTGCTGTGAGGCGGAGCCGAGACAGATGCTATAAGAGGCGGAGTCAGCAGATTAAGAGAGTCTGGCAGGAGAGAAAAGCCAGACAGAGTAATAAAGTGGGTAGTTTGGAAAATTTAAGGTGATTAGCTACTGAAGATGTTTATGAATCTCTGTAATCAATAAACCAAAGTTTTATTTAAAAGAACTTGAAGTGTGGACCTGAATCTTTCTGAAGTAATGGTGATTTAGAGATCACCTGGTGGCAGCCAGCGTAAAAGAAGAGAGTGTTTGCCTTCGTATGCTCAGAGGCTTGAAGGTCAAGCAAAAGGGGCACGAGGGTGGACACCACAACAAGTTCTTTTGAAACTTTTCCCAATCCAGAAAGGGATCCTATCCCTGTCCTGGGCCCTGAAGTAATTCCTACCTTCTTGAAATCCTAGTAAGGATTTCGTGGTACAAATGTTCCAGGACAGGACAGGTTTGTCTTTGCCTCTCCCCAAACGGTTTCTGTGGCCTAGGAGGGACTTCAACCTCTTCCCCTGCAAAGTGGCTTCCTGAATCCATGCCTGACTCTATCCACTATGCCAGGGGATCTCTCAAGGGCTAATACAGACCACCTCCAACCCTTCTCTTGTCCCACTAGGAAGATCCATCTTGACCAGGGGAAGGCTCAGCCTAACTGTTAACTGTCTCTCGGTTTGCAGAGAAATAGGACCTCTCTAGATTGTGACCTCAGTCTGACATCAGAGGATTCTGATGTATGGCTAGGCTGACTAGGAGAATGGTGGGGGCTGCAGTCCAAGAAAGCAATGTCATCAAGATCTGCTTGGCATGTGATTAGCTTGCCCTAGGCTACACAGGCTGGCTCTTCTCCCTGAAGGCACAGAGGGGAATCAAAGTGCTATCCTCTTGACTCCACAGCCAAAATCAGAGAGCCAGCCAACCAACCTTTGTAACAATACCCAAAGGAACTGCTGTGGCTCTTGTGTTTCCCATGGTCCCCAGAGCCTGGAGCCCCATTGTCGGGGAAGCATTGGGCATCAGATGGTGCTGAGCCGCCTCTATCTCCCTGTTCAGAAGGAGCCATAGCAGTCTTCTATGTGTCTGAGGATGGGGAACAGGGATGTAGAGGGGGAGGCCTCCCTGCCCTCCCCTGTCACAGCCAGAGCTGGAGGCAGTTTAGCAGGTGGGAGTGGGAGGGAGGGGCTGCCACGGAGGGGGAAGGGGGCCCTTCGGAATGTATTTGTGCACATCCAAAAGGCATCTGATGCAGCTTCCGAACTAGGGGATTCCAGGTCTCGGGGGCGTGAATTATCTATATCTCCAGGCAGTCAGGATGAGACTGGGATGGGTCTAGCTGCCAGTGGGAGTGGTGGAAGAAAAGAGAGAGAGAGAGAGAGAGAGAGAGAGAGAGAGACTGCTGGGAATGTACAGGGTCCTCACTGGCCTGTCTTGATGTTTGGCTGATGGTGGAGACCACAGGCATGGGAAGACATGGCATTGCACTCTAAGAATACTAACCTGCAAATTTAAAAAAAATGCTGTAGAAGATGATAAAAAGAACAGATGTAAAATTAGGATCTTGGAACGGGATGGCCAGTCTGAATAGTACCAGCAGCAAGATGACCTGGAAAAGGGCAGAGCCAGCCCACTCCAGGAGATGCCTTGCGACAGATGGAAGTGAAGTTATCCTCGAAGGTGCATTCAGTAAGTCTTGAGCGACCCTCTCTACCACCTACCCCACTAGAGTGGACAATCATTCTGCATGTCTTGGTCCACTTTGCTAAAAACACCAAAGGAGAGAATTTACTGTATGTTTTTTTCAATGTTATTCAGCATATCAGAAATACATTATACTGGAGCTGTAAGCAGATTAAAAACAACAACAATCTCCAGATTCATAAATGGGAGGAATGTATTTAACCAATAATTCAGTTGTTTTGTGTAAGTCATATTTTGTCAGGAGGGAGAAATAGTTATGAGGATAAAATTGCTCATAATAAAAGGAACTGTTTTATTTGGCAATATTTTTTGGACATGCAAACGTCTGAAGTGAACATTAAAATATGCACTATGGCCAGAATCTTATATTTTAACTGGAGTAGCGAGTTTGCTTTAATAGACTACTCAGGCTTTTATTGATCAATCTACCTGCAGCAATACTGACTGATAAGATGAGGATCAAAGTCACACATTATTTTCAAGGTTAATATGCTTCTGACATGTTAGTGTAAGTTTTAGGCAGCATCTGAGATTGCTGCCACCCCCTAGAAGTAACGCACCTTCACTTTCTCCTCTATTCCTAAGTCCAGTAGTTACTAGAGATGTCTGCCAAAAATGAGATGCCCTTTGGACCGTACCTCAGCACTTCAGGAAGCAGGGCAACTTGACGTGGATTGCTTTGGGCATAATGCAAGTCTTAACAAGAACAATGCTTCCAAAAACATTATGTTTGCTTATTGGGTGTTAGAACAAACAGTTGGATAAAACATTTAAATTTTTCTTTCTTTTTTAAAAATAAAGGCAACATAAGGAAAGACAATAAAAAGAAGAATACACATTTGTTGATACAACTAAAAAACCACAAACATTATCTAAAATTAGTGCACCCACCTGCGGGACCAGTAGAGATAGATACATTTCTTCCAAAAGTTTGATTACGATACCCAATAAGCCTCCCAAAAGAACATTACCTCTTGTTTGGGTAGCTGCGCTACCAATACAAAGTTCAGACAATCTTTCCATATTTCATCAGACTTATTCTCTTTTAACAATCTTTTTTTTAATTTTATAACCCATCTCATTTATCATTGATTGCTTTATCCTATACTTCATTATACCATTCGGTCAATTGAAAAAATGCTTCAGTTTCCAGTTTCTCACAATCATTTATCTCTCTGCCATTACAATTTTCATAATTAACTGTTTTTTGCCCAATTATACTGTTCTTCTTCAAAAATAGATAATAATGTACTTTTTGGGGAAAGGTCTATTATTGGTAGATTTTTTTTCCATTTCTTTAAATACTAACTTGCAAAATGTAAATACAACATCACACTCCCACCCCATGGGAAATAAGTACGTACATCTTTCCCACATCTCCAACATATAATATCTGGAATCAATAACAATTTGACAAGTGACCTATTTATAACATTTTACTTTTTGAAAGAATTGTTTCCATGCATAAGAGCACTTTCTATAGAGATGAAGCTTGCCACCTTTCAGAGAGGTCAAGCAAAAGCTGCTCTTACTGACTAGAGATTTGCTCCCAACTCTGAAATAATGTTGTGACCAATTCGTACAAAAATGGCACATACTATGTGGATGATCCCTGGTAAGCAGCTTGCAAAATTTCAGACAGGTAGATTCAGAGGTTATGGAGTCATGATGGACACTGTTTATGATTCTGTTTTTCTTTTTTGCTCAGCTGATGCAAACTGTTGAGTTCTTCCTCTTACACCTCACCCAAAAGAATTGTGACTGTAAGGACGCAGAGAACCCTGGAAGAGTTGATCTCTATTTGCATGCTAGGGCTGTCCATCAATATACTCTTCCCCCTTCTCTTCCCCATGTCTTCTTGACTATCATTTTTCTCTTATAACGAGCTTGCAGGAGAAATGTAGCCATTTTAAGTGGATGAGAATGTGGTTGCCTGACTGTCTTTACGCCCTCCAGAACTTTGGACCTGTCTAATTCACTTTAAAAGAATTCACAGAGTTCTTATTTCAACTTGGAGAAAGCTTGAATTGCTCTCAGAAGGCACATTTCACATCAAAAAAGTGTAACAGATTTGTAAGTTTGGGGTTAAATTAAGGCTTTGCTCTTAAGCACGCTAACTCTAAAACAACCAGGAACAGCTAACTATGAAAACCTGAATATGGAAACATTACCACAAAATATTCTATCATTTATCTTTCAGAAAACCAATATGAGGTACAAAGCTTCCTTCCTCCTACAACATATGTACCCTCCTTTTAATTTTCATGCTACCATGGCCAGTCCTGTAAATCAGCGCAGGTCTGCTCAAGAACTGAACAGAACAAAAACCTCACCAAGTTCACTTAAAATTACTTTAAGAACATTGTGTTTAGTATTGCAGGCTGATAGTGGTCTTTTCTTCTAACCAGTGTGGTAATCTCCTAAGCTCTCTCTCACTTTGTCAATGTTTTCTTTTTTAAAGGGCATATTTAAATATATGGGCAATATGCAGATGAATTCAAATTCAACCAACTGATCGATAACCCTGCACCATGCAATAATCATAAGAAAACTTCTGCCCTAAAGTTGGGCACCGGGAATGCTCAGACAATAACCCCTGGCTTTTCTGATGACCTGCAGGAAATAGACGATGCGTACAAGACAGCTGTCATCAACATGTATACATTACTGAAACAATGATGTCAACGTTGGCTCGGGCATGTCGTGAGAACATGAACCAAAAGATCTCCTGTATGGAGAATTAGTGTAGGGAAAGCACCCCAGATCACAGCTGTGATACAAGGTTATCTGCAAGTGGGATCTGAAGGCCTTAGGAATGGACCTCAACAGATGGGAAACTTTGACTTCTGAGCATTCAGCCTGGAGGCAGGAGGTGTATCACAGCATCTCCCAATTTGAAGAGACCCTTGTCCAGCAGGCCGAGGCAAAGAGGCATTCCCAAAAGCAGCAAAATCAGGGAGCTGGACAGGGGACAGATTGGATTTGTCTTCAGTGTGGAAGGGATTGTCACTCTCAAATTGGTCCTCTCAGCCACACTAGATATTATTCCAAGGCCTCTATTCAGAGCATGCTACCATAGTCTCTCAAGATTGAAGGATGCCTACATGAGCTGAAGCATTGAATTTTTATTTTAGGAAAAAGTTGGTTGTGCTAAGGTAAGTATTTTGCCAAAGAAAATAACTTTCTGATTATATGTAAGACTGACCCACGGTAACATGGTAGGAATGGAGAAGGGAGAAGGACCACATGCTAAACTTGGAGAATTTTCTCAGACAGTGTAGGAGACCTTCAAATGGAGAGGAAAATTGTAGAGAGAAAAGTACTGCCACCCAGTTCTACTGCAAATATTTATTTCCCTGTGTGACTAAAGTCAGTTGCTGTTGCAAAAACTCTGCAGATATACTGAAAAATCACAAATCTTCCTTTATCTTTGTATCTTAACAGTCTGATTGCACTTTGCATTCTTCCATTCCCAGACTTACCACCTGAATTAGAACTGGACTTGGTTCTTGACCCCATCTGCCTTCTTATTCCAATAGTCCCATTATTCTCCAACACTCTTTCTTTGCTATCCCACTATAACATTTTTAGCTGAGCAACTTAAAAAAAGAAGAAGAAGGGAAGGAAAGACCTGCAGCTTCAGTCCTTCCTCTTTTGCTTCTTGTGTGTCAATTTGATCAATTTCTCAAGTGAAAACCGTTAAGCTGGAGACGTTGCAATCCGGTTTCCTGGATGCACCAAAAGCTAGTTCAGGGTTCTGGTCTTGTATATTAATTGAGCAGCAATAGATTATGGAATGTTTTTAGAAATGTATCCCTTGACATGTAGGAGCCCTAAATAAACTGTACTCAGTAAATAAGAAATGGTGGATTTTAGATAAAAGTGACACATTTCTTTGATCTTGAGAGACTTCTGCAGTTATTTCATCCAGTTGTCAAAAGTAACTGCAGTGTCTGGGATTAAAGAAACAGACTGATGTTGGTGTATGAATAATGCATTTTTCATCACAGTGGAAAGCTTAAAGTGCCATCTGTGCTATTATGATGTATCTGTACATTTGCAGCAAATGTTTGCAACTTGCAAACACAAAGAAATAACCTCTCTGTGCCATTCTTTAAATTCAGTTTCCTTGGTTTCTTCTGCTTCCGAGTATTAAACTAGGTAGACCTTTAAAAATACAGCTAGAAGGGCTTCTCTTCTCTTGTTTTATAGTAAGCACAAACAGCTCGATCCAATTTGAGACCCAATGGGAAGGCAGGAAGTGTTAAGCTTCCTCCTCCCACTGAAGTTCTGACCCAGATCTTGTGGCTTGTGCAACTTTTTAAAATTATTTTTATTTTTTTGCCCAAAGCAATCCGTTTAAATGAATGAAACTTTTAGGGGCAGTAAAAATTGCAAGTACATCCTGCTCATATATGGTCCAGGATCACTGGTTGGCAACAGGTTAAACTCCTTCTGCTCCACTCTAAAGACTGAATCTAGACTGAGTCCTCTTTATTTAATCTAAACTATGAAATATAAAAATGGCTACATCTCTAATGTGATGTTTAACTGGACTCTTAGCTACTTTTCTATTCTTTGTGGAACAAACGTGTAAGATTACTAGTAGAAAAATAACTCAATCATGAATTAACCTACATTTTGCATTCTAGAAAATAAAAATGTTTAGTACTAAAAACAGTGGCACCTAGATTTAACACATGAACAAACAGAAACCTGCTTATTGCAAATACATGCCTCAGGAAATCAAACAGATAACTGTACAAAATCAAATTAACTACATAATTTGAAGTAGTGGATGGAGAAGCTATATTCTTTCTGCCAAATAAGTCCAGGGCCAAATTGGGCAACTGACCATGAATTGTTAATAATCAAAAATCAGAATAAAGATAAAGAAAGAATACTGAAAGAATATTAGTGCCAAAATATAATTTTAACAACACTTCTGATGAATTTTAAAGTCCATATAAAGAGCAGATTTACATTACTAAACTCAATTGACCATGAACCAAAAAACCTGCAGATTGAAATGAGAGGCATTATCACGAAGAAATGCAAAAATACTATTATGTTAGTCAAAAGAAAAGGCTAGATGGCGGACTGAAAAAAACGCTAAGCATGGTTAAGGACAGGCAAAAAGCAAAAGTAAAAGGTTGTAGTTACAGGGTCAAAATCTTAAATGCAAATTCTGAACAACTAGAGACAAAGAGAACTATTACAACAATCCATGCAAAGAAATAGAAGAGAACAGCAGAAGAGAAAAAATATCTAAGATTCTAAGAATAAGAAAACACTTCCAGAAGATTGAATAAATCTATTTAAACCAAGATTAGGGATGCTGAAAGAGTAAGAAAAATAAAGAGAAAGTGGAAACAATATACTGCAGAACTATACAGAAGAGACACAAGGATTACATATGTCTTTGAGGATGAATCCTATAAACAAGAACCTACAATTTTAGAAAGTGAAGTGAAAACTGCTCCCAAAGTATCTGGAGGAAATTAATCACTAGGAGCAGATGGATACACCTAGAGGTTTTCCAAGCTACATAGACTGAATCTGTCAAAATTCTAACCAGAATATGGTAACAAATATGAAAAAATAAACAATGGTCCAGAGACTGGAAATGTTCAATATATATTCCAGTTCCCAAAAAAGGCGACATCAAGAAGTGCAGTAACTATAGGACCACTGCACTAATTTCCCATGCAACCAAGGTGTTACAACAAAGACTTTCATCATATACAGTATATCACAGAAGTGAGTACATCCCCTCACATTTCATAAATATTTTAGTATACCTTTTCATGTGACAACACTGAAGAAATGACACTTGCTACAATGTAAAGCAGTCAGTATACAGCTTGTAGAACAGTGTAAATGTGCTGTCCCCTCAAAATAACGCAACACACAGCTATTAATGTCTAAACCACTGAAAACAAAAGTGAGTACACTCCTAAATAACAATGTCCAAATTGGGCCCAAGTAGCCCTTTTCTCTCCCTGGTGTCATGAGACCTGTTAGTGTCACAAGTCTCAGGTGTGAAGGGGGAGCGGGTGTTATCGTTCTCACTCTCTCAGACTGGTCACTGGAAGTTCCACATGGCACCTCATGGAAATGAACTATCTGAGGACCTGAAAAAATGAACTGTTACTCTACATCAAGATGGCATAGGCTATAAGAAGATTGCCAAAACCCTGAAACTGAGCTGCAGCACAGTGGCCAAGACCATACAGCAGTTTAACAGAACAGGTTCCACTCAGAACAGGCCTCACCATGGTTGACCAAAGAAGTTGAGCGCCCGTGCTCAGTGTCATATCCAGAGGCTGGCTTTGGGGAAAAATGTATGAGTGCTGCCAGCATTGCTGCAGATGTTGAAGGGATGAGGGTAGGGTCAGCCTGTCAGTGCTCAGAGCATACGCCACACACTGCATCAAATTGGTCTCTTACGGAATCCAGTTCATTGAAAATGTAAGGTAAGGTAAAGGTTCCCCTTGACATTTAGTCAGTCGTGTCCAACTCTAGGGGGCGGTGCTCATACCCGTTTTCCAACCCATAGAGCCAGCGTTTGTCCGAAGACAGTTTCCATTGTCACGTGGCCACTGCGATTTAGCCCCAGAATGCTGTTTACCTTCCCACCAAGGTGGTACCTATTTATCTACTCACATTTGCATGCTTTCGAACTGCTAGGTTGGCGAGGAGCTGGGACAAAGTGATGGGAGTTCACTCTGTTGCATGGATTCGATCTTATGACTGCTGGTCTTCTGACCCTGCAGCACAAAGGCTTCTGCAGTTTAGCCTACAGCGCCATCACTACCCTCATTGAAAGTGTAGTCTGTTTAATTAAAAAATAGTTAATTACAACAATTAAAATTATTAAGTTGATTTAAATAAGTGCTTCTTAATCCTAGGATAAGAGTGCATTGCTGTATCACAGGTCACAACTGGGAGTATAAGCTGGTCCCCATCTTTTCTATAGTCAAGTAGCGTGGGATTATTATCTGACTTGGCACTGAAGCTGGTGAGATGTGTAGTGCTCTTTGACTGGTTTTGAGCACCAGACCCATAATGACATCACACAATGATCAGGGTAACAAAAAAGGAAAACAAACGGCCAGTTCCACAAGTGTCTCCACCTCAGTCTTCATCAGATGAGGAATCCTGGCCTGTATGGCAGCAGCTCCGGGAGAAAATTTCTGCTCTTGAGACTCAGCCACAATGTTCAGCTAGGGAGGCCAAGAGCCATTGTAGGGCCAAACTCAAAGCTATAGCCAATGACCTAATGTCCAGATGTGCTATTCTTAAAGTGGAGCAAAAGCTACATGGGACATCCAGATGTGATGCAGATGGGGCTACTGCAACTCCTTGGTTGCATGGCAGAGATAGGGATAGAAGGTCATCAATCCCGGCAGCATTCGTGTCAGCAGCTATGGCTTATGACAGGCAGGACGCTGGTGACAATGCCAGCCCTGAAAGGCTTTATGGCAGGGACGAAACAAGCATGACAGCACCTTCATCAGGTGAGTCGGCCACTGCATCGGGCACTCATTCACCGATCCCTGCTTGGCCTCGGGCTGGCAGTGACCAATTTAACTCCTCCTTTTACATGCCTCAGGACACACAGAGTTTCAGGGTCTGAACACTACATGGCCTTGTTCAAGCACACCATTTGGTGAATGGGCTGCACCATATACCCAGGGTGCATTTCCACCCCCGTTGAATGTTACAGCCAGGATAGGGGTTTTGCCATACCTATTGTGATGGCCTTCCTCAAGACTTACAAAGGGAGGTCATCACGTCACTTTAAAACCCTTCACTCTTCTTTACTGCCACCAACCATTCCTTAAAGAATCATACAGCAAGCCAGTATAACTTTTTGAAAATAAAAAACGTGGTTTATTGAATACAAAAAGAAAGGAATGGTAAATCACTGTTAAAGAAATAATCAATTACTGTTTCTCAGGCACTAGCTCTCACAGACTCTTTCTCACTGACACTAAGATCACTTTAACTCGCAGCTCAGACACTCATCTCTCATCTATCTGCTATCTCCTATCTCATCTACTCACACCTCACACACACCTTATATATCACAGCTCCTCCCGCCTCTGCACCACCCTCTGCCCTCTCATTGGCTGAGATTTTCCCTCCCAGCTGTGACAGACAGGTAATGCTATGGCTGACTGTAACACCTATCTGTTCCTGACATGGGTTACAATACCATGCTTTTATGAACATTGCCTTTTGGTGACTACTTAATGCCCCTGGGTGATCATCTTACCCCTGGCGACCCAGGGAAAATATGGAAAGGATAAATATGTAGATTTATTCCAGTTGCTGAATAGAAATGTGGAGAAAAAGGATTTAGACAAGGAAGATGATAAAGACAAGGAGAGACCTAGGAGAAAGAAGCCAGATAGGACTTGGTCCACTTGGCTACCCGGATTCTTAATTTACACTGGGGTGGTTGTGAAGGCCCAACTGTGGCGGATGCAATCCCGCTTTCAATATTTGGACTTGATCTACAGGGTGTATGTAGATTTCGTTGGACAGGCATGGTTTCATTATGATGAGTCTTTTTTGTATGTGCAGTGCAATTCATCCAAATCTTTGTTGGGATGAGCCCCTGCCAGGTCTTTGGCTATAGCCTTTGACACCAGCCAGGCCTAATTTAGGGGATAGGTTTGATAGTGGACATCTGAACAGAAAGACAGCCCCGAATCAAAATCCCCGTGTAGGAACGGGGCAGGTTGTTCAACCCCCCTCCCCCCGCTCTGCTAGGACTACAATGCCAAGGGCACTTGTACTAGGAAACCATGCCGTTGCAGGCATGAGTGTTCAGCATGCGGGGCTCAATACCCCAATTCATCACATTTCAGGGTTGGAGCTCAACGGCAGAATAGGTGCCGAGGGGGAGGTAAAAACCCCAGAAGTGGTGGGAGTAAAGCTGGAAAGGGGCCCCAGCCCAATTAGGGTTACAGTGTTGGAAGTTTGGCTGCGTGATTACCCCTGCAGGGAGGATACTAGTTACTTATTAGATGGTTTTGAGTATAGCTTTAGGATCCCAGTGGTCAGTGACCACAAGGCATTTTTTGCGCAAAACTTGAAATCAGTGCGTGGAAAGGAGGATGTAGTACAGGAAAAAAAATTGCCAAACAAGTAAAGGAAAAGAGAGTGCTGGGATCCTTCACAAAGGCCCCTTTGGAAATCTTAAAGATTTCACCTTTGGGAATAGTTAAAAAAAGGTTCAGGATGGTTTAGATTAATACGCCACTTGTCCTATCCAGACGGAGAGTCAGTCAATGATGCCATCCCTCAGGAAATTTGTACCATGAGCTACATCTCCTTTGATGAGGCTGTTTGCATAGTAAGAAAGTGCTTTATGGGTGCGGAGTTGGCAAATTTGATATTAAATCAGCCTTTCGGATTTTGCCAGTTCATCCGCAGGATTTTGATCTGTTAGGATTTCATTTTCAGGGATCTTTCTACATTGACAGAGCATTGCCCATGGCTACTCTCTGTTTTGTGTGCTGCATTTGAACATTTCAGTTCATTTCTTGAGTGGAAGCTCAGGTGCAGGGTGGGCTGTAAGTCTACGGCCCATTATTAAGATGATTACCTTTTGTGGCAAAAGGAATACAGGGAGGTGTAGACTCATTTTGAACACTTTTTGATCAATGGTGGGGTCAGGTTTACCCTTGGCAGAGAAAAAAACAGAGGGACCAACCACGTCCCTAACTTTCCTTGGCATTGAGCTCAATACTGTGCAAAGGAAAAAGGTTTATCTGTGAGAGCTTCAGAAGATTGTGGGCCATTTAAACTTTGCCTACAGAATTGTGGCACTGGAACACGCCTTTTTGCATTGGCTTTGTGAAGCAATGAAGGGTCTGCATCGCCCTTTGCACAGGACTAGGCTTACATGTGGTATGAGAGAGGATCTACAAGTCTGGAAGTCAGTTCTTAGAGGAGTTCAGTGGAATATCTTTCTGGAGAGGTGAAATAGGGCTTAAAGCAGACTTCCAGGTCCATTTGGATGCTTCAGGCTCCTTAGGGTTCGGAATTTATTTTAGGGGGAAATGGTGCGCAGGCACATGGTTGGAAGATTGGCATCAGTCTGGTATTACCAGGGATTTAACATTCCTAGAATTCTTCCCAATAGTAAGTGTACTGTGGCTATGGGCAGAAGAGTGGTCAAAGTCTGTTGTGTGGTTTTGGTGCGATAGCCAGGTGGTGGTTTACATTATAAACAACCTTACATTGCACTCAGAATGGGTCATGACACTAGTTAGGGCATTCACATTGAGGGCCTTGCATTTTGACATTCTAGTGCAGGCCTGACATGCTCTAGGTATAGACAATAGATTAGCTGATGCATTGTTGCATCAATAGATCGAGTAGTTCAGGGAGCTAGATCCAGGAGCCAACAGGTTCCTGGAGATTCTGCCCCCAGAGGTTTGGCAAATTGGCGCAAAGATATGGAAAGAGCAATAGACTTGGCCTTGGCACCAAGGATACAGAACGAGTACTCAGCTGTAAGTATAGAGTTTCAGGAATTTAGAAAGATGGTAAACCTGGAGCAAGTTTGGCCTGCACCAGTGGATCGCCTTCAACAATTCATTGTACATTTGAATAGAATGGGATTGGCACCTGGAACTATACAGAGTAGGTTTTAAGCGCTTGCTTTCTATGCTAGGATTAATTGCCACTGAGATTGTTCACCAGATTACTGCATTAAGAAAATGATAGAAAGGTGGTCTAAGGAAAGGAGCAGAGTTCTGGACACCAGGGCTGCGTTAGAATGCATTTGTAAACAGTGGGAACTTCTGGGTAGAGATGAGTATAAAATTGTTTTATTTAAGTCAGCGTCCTTGTTGACATTTTTTGGTGCTCTCAGGATTAGTGAGGTACTGGTGGCTGGAAAGGGTGACAAGATTAGGGTAGCTCTGCAGTGGGAGGATGTTAGGGTTGTAGACGGGATGGTTCAGATTCACATTCGCTGATCCAAGGCTGCTCAACTTCCACTGGGGCATTGCCATTTAGAAAGCATTTACCGTGTAAAAGCCACTAATGCATACCTTGCAGTTAGGGGACAAGAGCATGACTATGTTTTTCAGCATGGAGATAATTCAACTTCAACAAAATATCAGTTCTGGGAATTGACAGACTTAGCACTGGATAGGGTTCGCATGCAGGGATTGAGATTTGTCACACATTCCTTTAGCATCCACTGTGGCAGCCTTAGGATACAGCACAGAGGAAATTAAGTGTTTGGGTTGTTGGTCTTCCTCCAACTATCGTAGATATATCAGAACACTTCCTAATGTCTAGGGAGGGGTCTGGTTATGTTGTATCTTTGCAGGTTCCGTGGTGACGGCGAGGCGGAGGCATGTTGTGATTATGGGCTACAGCTATGTTTATTGGGCAGCGCAATATGTGGCTGCATCCGCATGGGGGAGCAACCTGGGCATTGGAGCGAGAGCTCAAATTGAATGGGGAGGGCTGCGTGGAATACTGTAGAATCAGCTATGCAGAGCAATGGCCTTTGCCCCTTTTACACCAGGTTTCTTGGTGATACATCTGGGTGGCAATGATCTGGCAAGGTATTGTGGAAAGGCATTGATCCTGGACGTTTTATGTGACCTGAAATGGTTGAAGGCCACGTATCCGGCCATGCATATTGTGTGGTCGATGATCATCCCGCGGTTGGCATGGAGAGATGCTAGGAATTTTTTCTGTTAACACTGCACGCAGGAGTGTTAATTGGGAGGTCTGCAGAGCAGTCTGCAGTGGCCTTGCATCAGGGATTGGTCACCAGAGGATCCGCTTGGATAGGCTGAAGTGTTTTTTTTTTTTTTTTTTTTTTTGGAACGATGGTGTACATCTGTCCAATTTGGGTTTGGATATCTTCCTGGATATCCACAGTTCAAAATTGGGAAAGGAGTACGACAAGGCTGTATATTGTCCCCCTGCTTGTTCAACTTATATGCAGAATACATCATGCGAAAGGCCGGACTGGAGGAATCCCAAGCCGGAATCAAGATTGCCGAAAGAAATATCAACAACCTCCGATATGTAGATGATACCACTCTGATGGCAGAAAGTGAGGAAGAATTAAGGAACCTTGTAATGAGGGTGAAAGAGGAGAGCACAAAAAACGGTCTGAAGCTGAACATCAAAAAAACTAAGATCATAGCCACTGGTCCCATAACCTCCTGGCAAATAGAAGGGGAAGATATGGAGGCAGTGACAGGTTTTACTTTCTTGGGCTCCATGATCACTGCAGATGGAGACAGCAGCCCCGAAATTAAAAGGCGCCTGCTTCTTGGGAGGAAAGTGATGACAAACCTTGACAGCATCCTAAAAAGCAGAGTCATCACATTGCCAACAAAAGTCCACATAGTCAAAGCTATGGTTTTCCCTGTAGTGATGTGTGGAAGTGAGAGCTGGACCATAAAGAAAACTGACCACCGAAGAATTGATGCTTTTGAATTGTGGTGCTGGAGGAAATTCTTGAGAGTCCCCTGGACTGCAAGGAGAACAAACCTATCAATTCTAAAGGAAATTAAGCCTGAATGCTCACTGGAAGGACAGATCTTGAAGTTGAGGCTCCAATACTTTGGCCATCTCATGAGAAGAGAAGACTCCTTGGAAAAGACCTTGATGTTAGGAAAGTGTGAAGGCAAGAGGAGAAGGAGACGACAGAGGATGAGATGTTTGGACAGTGTCATCGAAACTACCAGAATGAATTTGACACAACTCTGGGAGGCAGTGGAAGATAGGAGGCCCTGGTGTGCTCTGGTCCATATGGTCACAGAGAGTCAGAAATGACTAAATGACTAAACGACGATCTTCCTTGAAGATATCAAGGGGGGCCTGCTTGCTCAATTGGCTTGATGACGGGCATGGAACCTAGCTTGGCTTGTCCCTATGCTGTGGCAGGTACTGCAGATATAACAGGTTTTGGTGAGTCCCATTGTAATCTCAGGTAAGCTATAGCCCATCTGACCTCCCAGCACTCTGGATCATGCGATTACTGTGCTTGTGTGTGTGTGTGGGGGAGATGCGCTGGGGCCACAATCAGACTAACAGTCAACAAGGAGAAGCTGGCTTGAGGTCCGGTGGTCAAATTGCGGCCAGCTGGGTTCTCGCTGTCTTTAAGACCGTGAAAACCTGGGGCCAGGGGCTCGGCCATTTGTTGATTAGGGGGTCCTTTGAGACCTCTGTGCTTTAACCTGCTTCCCCACTATGGCAGGACCCCCCCCTTTGCCAAAGGATGGCAATGTTGATTATGCTTAATAAAGTGTGGCCCGTGTTTAATCCATAATTCTTTTCTCATGTCTTTATTCCAGGGTTTCGAGGGCAAGAGAAAAACATGTTTGATGCAAAAGGAAGGGAGAATAATTTACTTGACTAGACAGAACTAAAGCAAATGTTCCTGATAGCCCCTCCTGCCAGTGCATGTTGTGCATATATAGTTTAATAAAACCTGGCACCAAGAATGCATTTTGTGAGAAATGTATGTGTACTCAGTGAAATTTTTTAAAAGTATTTTAAAATATAGTTGTTGTGGATTTTCCGGGCTGTTTGGCTATGTTCTTAAGGTTTTTCTTCCTAACCTTTCGCCAGTCTCTGTGACCAACATCTTCAGTGGACAGCAGTCAGAACTCCTGACTTCTGTCCTCTGAAGATGCCGGCCACAGAGACTGGTGAAACGTTAGGAAGAAAAACTTTAAGAACATAGCCAAACAGCCTGGAAAACCCACAACAACCATTGGATTCCGGCCATGAAAGCCTTCGAGAATTCATATTTTAAAATACATATAGACAGATAAAATTACTTAGCAGCAGGTATTTTAACATCAGGTACATTTGTTGGTAATTCTATTTATATTTTAATTGAATTGGCTTGTTAAACTGGCTGAAAAGGACTGCAGGAAGAGTAGTAATAAGAATGCCAGTCGGTCAACCAGCCAACCACCCTGTGGAGCACAAGAGCAGAAGTATAGTGGAGCATGATTTAATGATTCCAGCAGGAACTATAAAGCCAGAGACTTCCTAGAAACTTTTTTGTATTAAAGCAAAGAAGCTATAAAGATGAATGCCTTCCAATCCCCTACTTTCATGTTTATACCATTTTCCATTGATTTCACAGCTTGACTTCTGCACGATAAATGAGAGAAAAATCGAATGTGCCATCTCTATGGTTTGCTTCATATGAGCTATTTGTGTGTTTGGATTGGATCCCTGAATACAAAATATATGTGCTATTTGATGGATGAATAAGACTATCACGTTTTTAATTACCCTCTGCTTTGAGTTTATGAGAAGAATGTTGCAGACAAAAATGTTTATGAATGCACACAATAGCAAGCTGATTTTGGAAGGGCAAGGTCTTGTTACAAACATAAGAGCCAAGCTGAGATTTAAATGCTCACTTTGTAGCCCTAGATATGAAGGGCCCATGTGTAGTTTTATAATTATGCACCATCAAGTCAATTGACAGTTATGGCGAATCTTTTCTAGGTAGAAAGGGTTTCCTAGGTAGAAAGGACACAGAAGTGGTTTAGCGCTCCCTTCTTGTGGGCGCTCTGGGACTTGCCAAAGGCTACACGGGCAGACTCTTCTACTCAGAGGCACAGTGGGGAATTGAACTCCCAACCTCTGGCTCTGCAGCTGGACATATGAGCTATCAAAGTATTTTTTTATCCTTTCATAAATTAATGTTGAATTATATCGCATTAAAATTAATAAGTGTTCCAGTCTCTAAAACTAAACACTGCAAGTGTCCCATACCACCATTCTTTCTGTGTCCCTTCTCTACAACCCCTACCACCATATTGTTAAAACTCTTGCTATTGCATCAACAATCCTATGTATCAAAGATAACAGCGTTCAGAGATAAGAAAAGGGAACTGTCCGAGAGTGAGCACAACATGGCAAATGCTGTTTCAATAATGGTTAGGCTCTGAGTAGATTGGAGAGGATGATGATGCCTCACCTCTTCCTGTCTTGTAATCATGACCCTATTGCAAAGCACACTTCCACCTTACAAGGTTGAGTTTGACATCCTACCAAATGGATATTTTACCTCCAGTTTTGGACCTACCATCATCTCTCTCTCTTTCTGGCGGTTTTCCTGGCAGCAGAATGAGAGCAGTTTTAAAGGTAGTGTATTTTGTTTAAAAGCAAAAAACAGTGTTGCTGCTTTCATCCATTTGTCTGAAATGTGCCTGTTGTCACCCTCTTAGAAAAAGCTATTAGGCTACAAATTCCATCCCTCCTTACCAAAAAGGCAAATATTTAAAAAATGGAAGTTACAGCCGTTTGTTTTCCATATATTAGTCAGTGGGGAGACATATGAAACTTCTCCCTGCCAAAGCACCATCCTGACCTGGACCTCAGCTGAGGGAGGTGGTCTTGAAAGGAAGCCTAATCAAATTATACATTGATGCATAGGCACCCCTGTTAGCACTGAAGTTCACACACATTCGAGGGCTCTCCTTACATGGTCTGGGATGGCTCACATGATAATTTGAAGGTGCATAGAGAATAAATGGCATTACAGATAGTCAAGATTAGAGACAATGGTCCTGAGGGATTACAATCCATTCTTAAGCATGTCATATTCCAAAGGTTTTACATTTCAAACCAAACCTTGCAATTTAGGGTGCACATTTTAAAAAGTATATTCAAATGTCATGGGCTACTATCTGATATGTGTTTAAAATGTTTTGTAAAAGATTAAAGGAAATCTAGGCATCATGGTGTGCTGTCTTAACAAAAGTTCAGCTGAGAAGAAGAAGAAAACTAGATCACTAGACAAGGTACATAGATGTCATCTTGCATTTGGTATTCCAGGGTGACTGCTGCGTACAGAAGAGACACCCTTTTTCTTGGTGGCTTGTTCTGTTCGTAACACACACACACACACACACACACACACACACACACACACACGATTTCAGTCATCCAAATATAAAATCTGACAGCAAAATTATCTTTAAAAGTTCACAACTGTCAAGGAAATACATTTGCTAGGCTACTAAAAATCAGCTTGGTCTTCTGTGGTGGGAGCAGGTGGTGAAGGCACTGCTGCTTTCATAGCTTTACTGGTTTACTATGGCCAGAGCAAGAAGTGGTGTTATAGATTTCTCTTCATTCATTACACTGTAGTCAATCAAAAGCAATTATGTACAGCTCCTCCATGGATGGTCTCACAAGAATGGTCCCTCCCTATAAGTATGTTGATGAAATTATAGGCTTTAGAATGGGTACATCCACATCCCAGTCCTGCCATGTCTCAATGTTCTGGGAAGTGGAGGAAGACCTAGATAGTAGTGCACTGTCTCCAGTCCACCAGCCCACTGCATACTAGCTCTTCTGGATAATCATTGTATTTGAAGTCTACAGTTGTCAACAGTGTTCTGGCAGTACTTTTGAGGCTCAAAAGACAAAATATTTCTTTCAATAGCTGAAATTATGTTGCACAACATACACCATGTAAGGCTGATGATGCCATCAGCTGCAGCAATATTTTGAAAAGTAAAGTTAAAGTCAACAGTTTATTGATTAATTGATTATATAGACAAGAAACCCAGATTATTTTTCCCCAAACACCCTAAGGCTCCTTTTGGATCCCTTGTGTCATGTGGAAGCCATTGGAGGCTGCAGGAATGGGGGCAGGAAGTCTTTAATTTCTGCCACAAGTAAAATAATTCAAGGCGTGGTAGTTTTCAGCAACTGAACACTCCATCTGTCCTGTATTCCACAACCATATCCCCATGATGTAAAGGATTCCAAAGGAGCCTTGGGGGGGGGGGAGGGTATCTGAAATGTTTAATTTCTGAAAATTACCACAGCTGATGAAGTCATCAGCCTTACATGGCATAAATTCTGGCAACAGGATTTCAGCCAAAACTGTGACGATCACCCCACATCACTCATGCCATTCATAATCATGAGCTGATTTGCATGAGCCTATGAGAGGAGTGGATGGGTGCAGTCAGTGGATATAAGAAGGTTTGGCAGAAGAGATGAAGAGATATAGAATTTGCAGAGAGAGAGAGAGAGTCAGGGAGATTGTGAGAACAGATACTAATAGAGATAAGCTGGTCAAGATAAATAGATAGAGCAGGTGGTGATTGGTAATGTGGCAAGACATATGACATTTTAATGATTTGATTGTATGCTTTGAATAAAGAACATCCATGATTCTGATTAAGTTTAACACCCTTCAATAAATACTGTTGGCAGTAACCAGACAAGTGTCTGACTAAAGTTCTTTATATACTGTATTGTGGATAAAGGAAATCCACTGGTGGCAGTGAGGAAAAGAGGGAACATCACAATTGGTATCTGCTGGTAGGATGACATAGTGTGAGCCCTTTGTTTGGGGAAACAGGCAGGAGCCATGTGGTGAACATCACACATACAATGAAAGGTTAAATGAATTATATATCTGAAGTAAATACATTTAAATACATGCCAACAAAACTTCAAGTAGATTCTTGGACAAGACAACTTACAAAGAACATAGGTCTACTGCTATATACTCCTTAGTTTCCATGGATATGTTGCTGGAAGCTGCCCAAAGACCTTTGGGTAGTGTGGGCAGTGTGGTGCACTGGACCCCCTAAGGGGCAAGTTGCACTCGGTCAGAGAGTTGAACAGGCCACTTACCTACCACCTTTGTGCTGGGGCAAGCCCCAGGATATCAGCAGTGTGTAGCATAAGCCCTTTGAACAAGTCTGACCTAAAAAAGAACACTTTACACTTCACCAGTAGTTTGCAAGAACTGACACAGAACTCACTAAAGCTCAGTTAGGTAGGACTCTTAAAAGATAGCTAGTTTGTGGTCCTCTCCACCTCCTGGATTTAGCCAGACCCTGCTGTTCAAGAGACCAGTCCTTTTGTAGAATTGTTATAATTAATTTTTATTAGAAAAATAGAGTTTCATTAGAAATCAGTTTATATTGCACAAGCATTAGCATCAAAGATCATTGCAGTTAAATAAAATAACTCATTTTCTCATTTACTCTCATTTTCTGCAGATGTACTTGGGAGAGATGGAACTGGTTCTTCATCATTAGCATCTATGTTTTCTATTGTCGAAGCAGAGAAAAATTCTGCAAGGCATGTTGTCTTTGCCAGGACAGCAGCATTTATTTCATTGCTTTCTCTTCTGAGCCCCAGGCAGCTGAATTTTACGTGTCATACTGGGTCTCCTGTGTGAGAATATATGGTCATTATGAGGTTATGCACATATGCAGTCATAGGCTATATTCCTCAAGGGTGCAAGTGCTCTTTGCATCATTCACTTGACCCACCAAAATTCATTTAAAACTGATACAATATACCCAGGCCTGGATTAAGACCTTTAGAAGCCATAAGCACTGAAAAGATTGTGGTGCCCTCTAAGAAAATAACACAAAGTGAGGCCCATGGCTTGAAAAAAAAAGTACAATGGGCACATTATATGCATGAAAATATGGTATTTTATTTATTTATTTATTTATTTATTTATTTATTTATTTATTTATTTATTTATTTATTTATTTATTTATTTATTTGTTTATTTAATTTATATGCCGCCCACACTACCCGAAGGTCTCTGGGCGGCTTACAGCATTTAAAATACAATAAAAAGGCAAAATAAAAGGGCAAAATAATTAAAATGCAATTAAAATATATAAAAAGAACCACATATTGTATACAAAACCGTATGTACAATCAAATTACCAGCTTCCAGTAAAATCATGGACTGTCACACTTTGATGAGTGTAGTCAAATTTTGTCAGAATCTGTAAACTGAAACCTCAAACAAGAGCTTAAATTCCCTTTTGGGGTGTTTTTAACAGTGGCTGTTATTTCTTTGTCTTGCTTATATAGTGCAGAGACCATGGTTCTAAAAGAACAGCCATCCTCCCAAGATACAGAAGTAAACACACACACATACACACAGAAACACACACCAAGCAGTGATGATGGTGACTGATAATTTCACTCAAAGCATGAGTTGTCTCGCTAGGCAAGTCTTTATATTTTTCAGTTTTTACTCATTCATACTCAATTCCTTCAGGTAGGGAAGTGTTTTTCTTGGGGCTTGAGAGAAAGGAAGGAGAGAGCCAGAAAGGAAGGAGAGAGCCAAGGATGAGGGATGGATAGATATAATTGGTCAAGGAGAGTGCAATATTTGCATCATGGTCCATGTTAAATCCAGCACTGAAAAAAAAAACCTCTGTGGTGTCCCTTTCCCTTGTTGGTGCCCTAAGCATGTGATTATTTTTTAAATTGTTAATCCAAAGCTGAATAGAGGCATGAATCATTACATGGAAAGTCTTTCTGGAAAAGGAAGATCCCTAAAGCAGAAGAATGAACTTACAATGAACTTTCTTCAAAGCCCTCTTCTTCCTGAAGACCAGAGTTGTTAGTGCAGTGCCTTTGCCCTGAGAGACTCCTGCCCAGTTTGCAAAAAACAAAAAACTGACACAGGAAACCCGTATCGCAGAATTTTTTTAAATAATTTAAGTAAAGGTAAAAGGTAAAGGTTCCCCTTGACAATTTTTGTCCAGTCATGTCCGACTCTAGGGGGCGGTGCTCATCCCCGTTTCCAAGCCATAGAGCCAGCGTTTTGTCCGAAGACAATCTTCCATGGTCACATGGCCAGTGCGACTTAGACATGGAACGCTGTTACCTTCCCACCGAGGTGGTCCCTATTTATCTACTCGCATTTGCATGCTTTCAAACCGCTAGGTTGGCGGGAGCTGGGAAAAGTGACGGGCACTCACTCCGTCACGTGGATTTGATCTTACGACTGCTTGGTCTTCTGACCCTGCAGCACAGGCTTCTGCGGTTTAGCCCACAGCGCCACCACGTCCCTTTTTTATATAATTTACTTGATTAGTATTAGACAGAACAATGTTAATATTTGTTGTTTGATATGTTGATGTTGATACTTTTGTATATCATATACTAATGCTTGAAGTTTTGTTTAGCTGCAACACGAAGTTTCCTGTGTTGTTTGCTTATCTTCTATTCCGTACTCCCTAGATTTTGATCAGTTTGCAAAAGCCCAGATATTTGATCTCCTTGGCTGAAGGAAAGATCTGGAGCAGATCCCCAGTTCTTTCCAGCTAAGTGGAAGTAAGCAGATCTGTTCCAGCTAAGTGGAAGGAAGCAGGAAATCTGCTCCAAAGTTTTTTGAGAGCAAAGATTTGGTCTCTGTCCATTTGCAAACTCTGTGTGGGCCTCCCCTTCCTTCAGGACTCTGCTTATATTGCTTAATGGTAAGTTCAGGCATTTTTACAGATGATTACAGGCAAAATATTGTTTTAATAAAAGAACATTTTAATAAAAGAAACTAATTTTTTAAATTCTTATATTTTTGTAATGGGGGCCTTCTGGCAGGGGTTCCTCATATAGTGCCCTCTTTTCTTAGAATGAGAGTTATAGTACTTTGTGAATCAGCTAAATTGCATTCACTTTGTACCTATTCATTGATATACAAACAGCAGATTTCTTCTCTTACCCTATGTTTTAGTTTCAATTAAATTACGTTTATGAGCGGGGGAATCTATGATCCTAGTTGCCACACTTGCTAAGAAAAGAGGAAGAGGAAGGCCTGGACAAAACTCTGTTTCTTTGAGAGAAATCTCTCTTGAAAGGGCATTTCCTTTTGCTGTTGCTTTTCTGTTAAGAAACCAAGGCTTCAGAATTTACTGGTAAGGGATATTACATATGATTTATGTTGTACTTGGTTGATGCTAGCTCTTTTTGAGCTTGCCTTGGGTTTTGTGCTTCTGGGGGTAGAATGGCGCCACCCTACAACTGTCCACTGTAGAATGATGTGGAAAGTGTCACCTGTTCTGTTTTTGCCAAAGGTGACAGTGGGGATGCTGTAACTACTGTAGAAGGTTCAAGGGCATACCTAGCGACTGCTTGATTTTACCGTTGCTTTTCAAAGGTACTGTTGTTGCTGCTGCCACTGATGCGGCATCAGGCAGTTTTAGATCCCATGGCCGGTACAATACATGGACATGCTTGTAAGTTAGATGTTAGGAAGGTAAATGCAGAAAGAGAATAATTATATGAAAATGAGCAACATAGCTCTCCTAAAGCAATATTACATTTTTACTTTGTTTTCTCTGTGTTTTAAGATTACTTTACCCGAGAAATTTAAAGTATTATTATAATTTGCAGTTCCTAACATGACTTTTGCATCAAACAATACTGCTAACAGAGCAACTAGTGGAGTATAATATATGAAAAGGTGAGAGCCATGGTTCCAGAGCAGTGTTCTGGCACATATGAAACAGGCCACTTCAAGTGAGGTTCAAGGAGCTACTCTAAGAATTCAGTACGGTTATTTTATGTTATGTGCTTTGCTTGTGGCTGGTGCAGAAGGTACGACTTCCTCATTGAGGACTGCAGTAAGTGATTCTTTCTACCTTGCATGCAGTGGCTTGCTGTGCCAGTCAGGTAGTTTCCTCTGTGCACATCAATACTAAGGAAGGCCAAAGAGCTCTGTGTTTGCCTGGGAAAAATTGGCTGGTCTGTATGTTACACTGCAGCACAAAAATTGTTTGCCACATAAAGACCACTATCAGATGGAATAATCTTAAATGAGCGTAACATGAATGCACTGAGTTAGGAGCATGACAATGCAGGAGGTTGGGGGCCACTTACGGTGTCATTTGTAGAGTTAGAGGTCAACAGCGCTTCCCTTAGCAATTCGTCTTTTGCTTCTTTACAATTGCTGTTGCAGAAGCTTGTCATTGTGGTTTGTAAGAATTAGTGTGTGGGAAACAACTTCCCTGTTTTCTCTTTATTGCTTTTCAGTAAATCCAATTAATTTTGTATTGCCAACCCCTGTGAGAAAACTTGGAGTTTCCCTGCCTTATATGGAAATAGATTAGTTGTAATAGATATTCACAACTTCGCAATGTAAGAAATGATCAGATATTCACAACCTCCCAATGTGAGAAATGGTCAGGTGACTGATACGTTATAATAATCTTTGAACTTCAGAGCTGGAAGGGACCCTATAGATCATTAAGTCCAGCCCCTCTCAAAGAGCCACAGTGGAGAATTGAATTTTAAACCTCTAGCTCCGCAGCCAGAGATCTAAGCCACTGAGCTATCCAGCAGTCCTTGTCACATTCTAGTTCCTCAAATTATTTGCATATTATGCAATTCACCTTCTCATTATACAAATCTTGTGATATGACGGAAAACCAGTAGCACAACCTTACTAATACTAAAAACCCCTCTTTTCAAAATGTATTTACAGAATCTACAAAACTTCTGATACTGAGCAACACAACCTCTTTCCTAGTTTGGAACTTGGGAAGTGCCTAGACTAAAGAACTTGTGGTATGCCCCAGGCACAGAACATGTGAACAGATCAACCAAGAAAGAGTCACAAAAACATGTTAGTGAAGTAATACACATTAAGAACAACAAAACCTCCACACATGACTATTAAATACAGAACCTACAAGTGTCTGATTATGACTATGCTAAATCTTAGGTCCACATTCTGTCTGAAGAAGGGGAACAGTCATATTGATTGTTGCACTAATTACTGAAATAATATATGGAAACTGCTTTGTATGCTCAAGAAAAAACACTTCTAAATAATATTGGTCAATAATATAACAGTTATAATAGAATTACATAATGCCTGTCCAGATTGCCTTTTCCCTTAGAAAAGAACTAGTTTTTGTTTTCTAAAAAGGATTTCTGGGCCAGCTGTTTCTGAGTAGAAGGCTTTCCATTTTTGACATACAGTTATTTTTTAAAAAGTTAATTAATGGAGTAATGCTATACATCTCTACTAGAAGGAAACAGCATTGAAATTCACCCCAGGGATGGCTGGGACTCCACGCTGGCTTATGATGTAAATAGGCACTGGGTTGCATGAGTTTAAGCCATGTAAACCACAGTCAGCCAAGCAATATGACAATTTCAAGGGCTGAGTATGAGAGGCTGAAAGTAGACTCCATTTTATTCCATTTTTGGGGAAAAACAGTCTGCCTTGGGCAGCCACTTCATGATGCTGGTGGTTGTGATTGTTCCCCACTATTAGCTATCCTGGCTGGACCCAGTTTGAGTTGCAATTCAAAAACCTCTGGAGGCTCACAAGTTGTCTACTTCCTTTTTAGAAACTGAAGTCCATGAGCTCTGTTGGTAAGCCATCAAACCTGACACCAGCTGCATGTGACAGCCCACCAGGAGCTCTTGGCTGACTGAATCGTTAAAAGCGAGGAAGTTGCATAACATCAAGACATCCTCTATACGTGGCTTTTTAGCAGTGTCCTGTTCAGAGGTTTAATTTATTTTTCAAGCCTGGGATAAATACCAGGTTAAAACCTCCACCTATCCAATCTATCTGGCTGGGGATGAGGGAGGACGTAATCTAAATTCTGTAAATTACAGTTAACACTATTCTTTATCTCTCCCCTATTTCTTCAGAATGAGAATGTATTGGAAGCCAACTTCTTCAACATTACTGCTCGTCTTTATGCTTTTGCTGAATGGCATTTCATCCATTCCACACAGCAGACACAAACTGCTATACAGTGGAAAAAACCACGGATACACATGTGTGGGTATGTATGTAATGATAGATTTTTATTGGATGTTTGGATGTTTATTTTTGTACTTGCTCCATATCTCATTGACCTCAAAGGGGGATAGTAAACTACTATATGAACTTATATAAAGCTACTAGAGGGCTAGATTCGGTGTTAACTGTAGACATAAATGACTCTTGTTGTGTTTGTGTGTTTAGTCGTTTAGTCGTGTCCGACTCTTCGTGACCCCATGGACCAGAGCACGCCAGGCCCTCCTGTCTTCTACTGCCTCCCGGAGTTGTGTCAGGTTCATGTTGGTTGCTTCGCAGACACTGTCCAGCCATCTCACCCTCGGTCGTCCCCTTCTCCTCTTGCCATCACACTTTCCCAACATCAGGGTCTTTTCCAGGGAGTCTTTTCTTCTCATTAGATGGCCAAAGTACTGGAGCCTCAGCTTCAGGATCTGTCCTTCCAGTGAGCACTCAGGGTTGATTTCCTTTAGAACTGATAGGTTTGTTCTCCTTGCAGTCCAGGGGATTCTCAAGAGCCTCCTCCAGCACCACAATTCAAAGGCATCAATTCTTCGGCGGTCTGCTTTCTTTATGGTCCAGCTCTCACTTCCATACATCACGACAGGAAAAACCATAGCTTTGACTATTCGGACTTTTGTTGGCAAGGTGATGTCTCTGCTTTTCAAGATGCTGTCCAGATTTGTCATCGCTTTCCTCCCAAGAAGAAGGCGCCTTTTAATTTCAGGGCTGCTGTCTCCATCTGCAGTGAGCATGGAGCCCAGGAAGATAAAATTTGACACTGCCTCCATATCTTCCCCTTCTATTTCCCAGGAGGTGATGGGACCAGTGGCCATGATCTTAGTTTTTTTGATGTTGAGTTTCAGACCGTTTTTTGCACTCTCCTCTTTCACTCTCATTACAAGGTTCTTTAATTCCTCCTCACTTTCTGCCATCAGAGTGGTATCATCTGCATATCGGAGGTTGTTGATATTTCTTCCGGCAATCTTAATCCTGGCTTGGGTTTCTTCCAGTCCAGCCTTCCGCATGATGTATTCTGCATATAAGTTAAATAAGCTGGGGGACAATATACAGCCTTGCCGTACTCCTTTCCCAATTTTGAACCACTCAGTTGTTCCATGACCAGTTCTAACTGTTGCTTCCTGTCCCACATATAGGTTTCTCAGGAGACAGATAAAGTGGTCAGGCACTCCCATTTCTTTAAGAACTTGCCATAGTTTGCTGTGGTCCACACAGTCAAAGGCTTTCGCATAGTCAATGAAGCAGAAGTAGATATTTTTCTGGAACTCTCTGGCTTTCTCCATAATCCAGCGCAAGTTAGCAATTTGGTCTCGAGTTCCTCTGCCTCTTCGGAATCCAGCTTGTACTTCTGGGAGTTCTCGGTTCACATACTGCTGAAGCCTACCTTGTAGGATTTTGAGCATAACCTTGCTAGCGTGCGAAATGAGTGCAATTGTACGGTAGTTGGAGCATTCTTTGGCACTGCCCTTCTTTGGGATTGGGATGTAGACTGATCTTTTCCAATCCTCTGGCCACTGTTGAGTTTTCCAAACTTGCTGGCATATTGAATGTAGCACCTTAACAGCATCATCTTTCAAGATTTTAAATAGTTCAACTGGAATGCCATCACCTCCACTGGCCTTGTTGTTAGCCAGGCTTTCTAAGGCCCACTTGACTTCGCTCTCCAGGATGTCTGGCTCAAGGTCAGCAACTACATTGTCTGGGTTGTCCGGGATATCCACATCTTTCTGATATAATTCCTCTGTGTATTCTTGCCACCTCTTCTTGACGTCTTCTGCTTCTGTTAGGTCCCTCCCATTTTTGTCTTTTATCATGTTCATCTTTGCGCAAAATGTTCCTCTAATATGTCCAATTTTCCTGAACAGATCTCTGGTCTTTCCTTTTCTGTTATCTTCCTCTATTTCTTTGCATTGTTCATTTAAGAAGGCCCTCTTGTCTCTCCTTGCTATTCTTTGGAAGTCTGAATTCAAGTTTCTGTAACTTTCCCTATCTCCCTTGCATTTTGCTTCCCTTCTCCTCTCTGCTATTTCTAAGGCCTCGTTGGACAGCCACTTTGCTTTCTTGCATTTCCTTTTCTTTGGGATGGTTTTCGTTGCTGCCTCCTGGACAGTGTTACGAGCCTCTATCCAAAGTTCTTCAGGCACTCTGTCCACCAAATCTAGTTCCTTAAATCTGTTCTTTACTTCCACTGTGTATTCATAAGGGATTTGGTTTAGATTATACCTGAGTGGCCCAGTGGTTTTTCCTAATCTCTTCAGTCTAAGCTTGAATTTTGCTATGAGAAGCTGATGATCAGAACCGCAGTCAGCTCCAGGTCTTGTTTTTGCTGACTGTATAGAGCTTCTCCATCTTTGGCTGCAGAGAATATAATCAATCTGATTTCGATATTGCCCATCTGGTGATTTCCATGTATAGAGTCGCCTCTTGTGTTGTTGGAAAAGAGTGTTTGTGATGACCAGCTTATTCTCTTGACAAAACTCTATTAGCCTTTGTCCTGCTTCGTTCTGAACTCCAAGGCCAAACTTCCCTGTTGTTCCTTTTATCTCTTGGCTCCCTACTTTAGCATTCCAGTCCCCTAGAATGAGAAGAACATCTTTCTTTGGTGTCAGTTCTAGAAGATGTTGTAAATCTTCATAGAATTGTTCAATTTCAGTCTCCTCAGCAATGCTGGTTGGTGCATAAACTTGGATTATTGTGATGTTGAATGGTCTGCCTTGGATTCGTATTGACATCATTCTATCATTTTTGAGATTGTATCCCATTACAGCTTTTCCCACTCTTTTGTTGACTATGAGGGCTACTCCATTCCTTCTACGGGATTCTTGTCCACAATAGTAGATATGATAATCATCTGAGCTGAATTCGCCCATTCCTGTCCATTTTAGTTCACTGATGCCCAGGATGTCGATGTTTATTCTTGCCATCTCCTGTTTGACCACCTCCAGCTTCCCAATGTTCATAGATCTTACATTCCAGGTTCCTATGCAGTATTTTTCTTTGCAGCATTGGATTTTCCTTTCACTTCCAGGCACGTCCACAGCTGAGCGTCCTTTCGGCTTTGGCCCAACCACTTCATTAGCTCTGGAGCTACTTGTACTTGTCCTCCGCTCTTCCTCAGTAGCATGTTGGACGCCTTCCGACCTGAGGGGCCCATCTTCCGGCGTCATATCTTTTAGCCTTTTGTTTGTTTGTGACTCTTGTTAGTCACAACAAATTCAATGGGAATTCTTTAGATGCTGGATTTACCAACAACAGTCATAAAGAAAATGTACACTCACCTTCCTTCTCAATAGCAAGGATGTATATCATGCTTTGTTGTGTTATAGTCTTGTACAAGTTCCAAAACAAGATTTAGAAGAAAATTTATTCTTCAGCAAAAATTGTATTTGTACTATATAAATGCCTTTGTCTCTGACATTTCATATTTAGAAACAATTCCCAGCACTAAATGATTTCTTACCAGATTTCCAGCCCAAAGACTTGGATGGAATCTAGGCATTCAAAACTATCCATCTGTGCATCAAAATAATATAACCATCCCCTAACTACATGTATTAAATTTTAAAGGTTATATATGTAAAAATATTCCAATGTTGGTGGAATAGAAGGTTTTGTTGGTTTTGCATGTGTAGATGTTTGCAGCAGACATTTTATCCAGTGGTTGTTGTGGATTTTTTGGGCTCTTTGGCCGTGTTCTGTAGGTTGTTCTTCCTGACGTTTTGCCAGTCTCTGTGGCCGGCATCTTCAGAGGACTGGAACCTACTCCAGTCCTCTGAAGATGCCGGCCACAGAGACTGGCGAAACGTCAGGAAGAACAACCTTCAGAACATGGCCAATGAGCCCAAAAAACCCACAACAACCATTAGATCCCGGCCGTGAAAGCCTTCGCGAATACATTTTATCCAGTATCCAAAGCTGCAACTACCTGCAAGAAAAAAATGCATGGATTTGGACAGGCTAATTTCTATTTAAAAATTCTATTTTTTATTAATTTTTTAAATCATGCAAAGGAAAATGCAAATCAGCCCAGAGTACACACACACACACACACACACACACACACACACACACACACACACACACACACAGAGAGAGAGAGAGAGAGAGAGAGAGAGAGAGAGAGAGAGAGAGAGAGAGAGAGAGAGAGATCCATAATTTTTACACTTCTGGGGCTTCTCTTCTTAGAAAAAAAATCTAGATCCATTCATATTGGTTAAGGTGTGTGATCACCTGAACTGGTGCAGAAAAGGGAAGATGAGCCAGACATGCACACATCTTCTCCTTTGACTATTGTTTCATGAGGGAACATCAGCTGTATGCACACACACACACACACACACACACACACACACACACACACACACACACACCCCTCCTCTTAAACTCTTACCTTTTGATGGAAGATGACCTGGATGTACATGCATGCACACATGTGCGCGCACACACACACACCTTCCCCCTCAACTCTTTTTAAAATAGCTCTCCTCTCTCCCTGAGCAGAGAGGAGGAAGGCAGCACACAGAAGATTGTTTTTTTCTTTTAAAAAGCATGTAAGGGCAAAGCCTCTTTGTTTTTTAAACAGTTTAGGAGAAAGCTAGTAAGATTA